>NW_026594462.1:3605604-3700912 GCF_907164565.1 Psammomys obesus
AAAAAAAAAAAAAAAAAAAAAAAAAAAAAAAAAAAAAAAAAAAAAAGCCCAAACCACGCGTAACATAACTCAAAATAATGTTAAAACAAAAAATGGCATCCTAGCATGCATGATGCCTGGCTTGGTGGTCAAGATTGTTTCATACCTAGTATACATAAAAATCAAATCAAATCAAATCCAGGCAGCACAATGTGAGAGAAGAAAGGCAGACAGGGAGCTACAGACCACCATGCCACCCACCCTGGCACAGGTGGGCCTTGGATAACCACCTGCCGGAGGCTGTCACCCAGGGGCCTGGCAGCTGTGTGGTCAGCCTGCTGTGGCAGCCATCACAATGTATACGTGGTGTACAGATGGGAGGGTATGTACAGAGTATGTGCTGGACAGATGGGAGAGAAAGAGAAGTGGAGCAGCTTGAGCAGTATGAAGAAAGATGGAACTGGACCTTAGGGGTAGAGAGGAGCAGCCTGTTGTAAGTGGCCAGCCCTGCTACCTGGAACCATGATGAGACGGTTCCATCATGATGAGGTCCCAGCCCAAGCTGGGTCTGAGGATAATCAGAGGTTGGGGATGTGGACATCCAAGGGCTGTGCGGAACTTGCACCCACCTCTCACCAGTGACAGCATTCTGGAGAGCAGGCCCTGTGCCTTCCTCAGATAGCACAGTGAAGCTGGCCTTGGCTGAGGGGTGGTGGCTAAGCCAGCCCTGCAAGACAGCATGGGAAAGCTGGCCATGCAACTAGTCTGCTATGAGGTGGCCTGGGTGGGGGTGTGAGGCCTTACACTCCCTTTCCCCCAACCTGCGTTAGTCAGGAGAGCTACCCCTGCCCCAGTCACTGACTACAGCACTCAGGAGAGCAGGCCTTGCACCTTGCCTGGGCAACACAGTGGAGCTGGCCCTGATGGTGAAGCAAGCTCTAAGGGCATGAGAGCAGGAGGGCTGGCCCAGCTCCTCTCAGGCTGCAACATGAGGAGAATGGGCCCCAGGCCTTGAGTGGAGCCGGCTCTGGAGGCATGGGTGCATGTGGGTCAGCCCCAAGGGTAGAAGAGCAGGAGAGCTGACCCTGTCTCCTGCTGGCAGCACTGGGTGGCCTAGGAGGAGTGGTGTTGGAGAGCTCACTCTGGTGGTACAGAGAAGGGAGAGCCACCGTGCTGACTGGCTCAGCTACCATCCAGGGCCCCAAGTTGGCCCAGCCCAACATCTGTATCATCTGTGAATGGTTGGAATGCATGAAGGACCAGTCCTGCTGATCTAAAGCTGTAGGATCTACATGACACATGGTAACAAGATAACTGGGAGGACTGCTGAGAATCCAAAACATCGATGGTGTCACAGAAGCCAGAGATCTCAAACAGACCTCATTACAATGAACATTTGCAAGCGCAAATGTGTGAAGAGAGGGGAATACTGTGGAGCACAATGTGAAATACTACAGCTTCCATAATGAGATACTTTCTATGCTTTGTTTGTTTGCTTATATGTGCTTTTTCACTTTAGGGGGGAGGCTGCAAGGGCAAACAGCAGATATGAGGAGACAGGGAGATGAGCAGGACTGAGGTGCATGATGTGAAGTGTGCAAAGAATCAATAAAAATTCAAAGAAGAATAAAGTGTAATTAATAAAAAAATAAAGAAAATAAAAACAAACAATAAAACAACAACAACAAAATGTATAAGAAGAAACAGCAATAAGTCTTTATGACTTCAGGAAGTCTAGGAAAATGCAAAAAGTACAAGGAACCAAAGTAAAATCAGCTGGACTTCATGAAAACAAAACACGACCACTGCAGTAACACATGCCATGGGGAAAGTGAGACCACAGCTCAGAGAATGAGATGACCGTGCACAGCCAGGACATGGCCACAGTCCATCGTGCAGTTCGTAACAAATGCTTGTAAGGCAAGGGAGTAACAAAAGGCCTCATTAATGGATGTCGGGTGGACAGCAGTGTCACTGTTTTGGAGGACAATCTAGTGTTTGCTATGAGGAGATACATGCCATAACTCTCACTGAAGCCATACACAAACCTTTATTCTTTTTATCTTGAAACAGTCTTGGTGAATTGCCAGGCTGGCCCTGAATTCACTGTACAGGCTACAGACATCCTGAATTTGCCATCTTCCTGTCTTAGCCTCTTGAGGACCTGGGATCACAGGTGTGGACCACCATGCCCAGGAGCAGAAGCATTCTTACTTCAAGTTTCCTAGTCTCAGGATGGTTGGTCAGAGTGGAATCTGACCAAGCACATGTGTTCAAGGGATCACTGAATGCTTTGGAGACACATGGAAGGACTCCATAATTACAAACAGTTTTATAAAACTTCTTGCAGGTCTTGTCTGTTTTGATGCCTGAAACAGAACCTCTGGGAATTGCAGACAATACATAGTGTGAGTGTGTGTGAGTGTGTGTGTGTGCACAGTGGATATATGTGTGTCTGCTGTACTGTGGGTACGGCGTGTGTGTTTGTAGATATCCAAGTGTTTTGTGTGCTGCACAGTACGTGTAGTTCTGCACAGAGGGTATGCTTGTGTTTCTATGTGTGTATGCCTGTGCAATTAGCAGGGGCACCAAAAGCCCCTACTGTGTCTATAAGGCTGGTAGCTAACAGAGTTGCTTATTGGAAAAGAAAATTCTTCACAAAGTTGGATGCTTTCGGTACCTGCAGTGCTCCATTTCTGCTGAAGGATGAGACACACTGCATCAGCCGGCTCAGCTCTTCGGAGACTGCTTCCACCACCCGGGCCAGGACCCGGGGCACCAGTTCTTTGGAAACAGTGAACACCTGATGGGAGATTTAGAACAAAAAGAAACAGTGCATTACATACCCTTTTCCTAGCTTGTGCCTGTCAACAGCAATGTAATAAACAAAATTGACATGTCTTTTTACGTTTTCTAAGCCATAATTTTAAAAGACCAAAGTTACGAATGAAAGATATGCAGTTAGGCATACACTTGTGTTTGTAAGATTTCTTTTACTGTGTATGTGCGAGTGCTCTGCCTACACATATGTATGTGTGTACTGGATGTATGCCTGGCACCTGTGGAGGTCAGAAGAGGGCATCAGAGCCCCTGGAACCGGAGTGGTTACGAGCCACCACGTGGTGCTGGGACCTCAGCCATTACTGATGAATGACAAGTGCAGGTGTTGACTAAAAATTATTTTCAGAATTCTGTCCTTTTAACGTCCCCTTTACAAGAAACAAAATTCCTAAAACGAGAGAAAAAATCCTCTAAGTAAATATCTGCCAAAATTAAAAAGGGATGAAATGAACTGGGTACTCGTGTAGCGGTGTGCACCCGCTCTCCTGGCTACGAAAACAGGGGAGCAGGAAGAGCGCTTCAGTCCAGGAGTTCGAGTCCAGCTTGGGCAACACAGCGAGAACTTGTGTCTTATAAATAAATGAGTTTCAATATTTCATACTGGATAAGTTTCTAGTTTTATTGTGTGCTATAAATACATTATTTCTTTTTATTTGACAAACAACACTTTGTTAAATTTTATTTATTTGTGTATTCATTTGTTTCTCAGTGTGCGTACATGTGTGTGTCTCTGTGCACACATATGCACATACCTTGGCATGCATATGGAAGTTAGGGGACCACTTACAGGAACTGGTTCTCTCTTCCTTTATGTGGGTTTTGCAGATCAAAGTCACTTCACCAGCCTTGGCAACAAGTGGTTTATCTGCGGAGCCATCTTGGTGGCCCTATTTCAGATTTTCACAGCTGACAAAATTATATCTAGAGGTTTTGTAAAGGGTTTTACTATGCTAATTTGCAAATTAAAGTATGTTTTTTCTAAGCTTTGCCTGTTCCCAGTTTGAGGTGCTAGTGTTAAACATTTGTGTCAACCCAAACAATTTAAGCATTCAATCAATATGGGCAACTTAAAATTTTATCACAAATGATTGTTCTGGTTGAAATTCTACTTTGGGTTACTGAGCTAAACTAAAAGGGGACCTGAGAGGCTGAAACTTAAGTAATCTCACAGCTGCTGATAATGGCTAACAGCCAACCTTCCACAGGACCAGAGGGTCCCTTATAACCCTGATGTCTGTACTTCCTCTGCTCTCTGTATACAGGATGTTTCTATCCACCAATGATTTCATTTATGAATTAATCTCAAAAGAAACTAACACAAGAATTATCTTATAACTTTAAATAAAATCTGAGATCTATAAGGCCAGTGCCTGCCAGAGTTAAATCACATAAAACCTTTCATGGGCTCCTCTGCTAAGAAGTGGAGAGTGTAAGGAGGTGGTTTCGCCTGTTTTCTCTGGCTGCTCTGCCCTTGTGCTTTTGCTGTCTTTATGCATATATGCATACTTCTCCAGCTACCAGGATGGCCTCCAAACTTTCTCAACAAGAAGGCCACATAAGCAACTGCCTGGATGCCTAGAGCTAAGCTGAGGAGGCATCTGAGCAACAGTGGTGACTGTTTTGGCATTGCTTTACTTGATGGTTTCCTATCACTCCGTGAGCCACCCTGAGAGTGCTGGCAATGGAGCCCACGATGGACCTTGAAATCACTGCATGGAAATATAGGCAGCAATGGTGGCTCTGACAGCAAGGTGACAGCCTGTTTTCCAGTGTGCCTCAGAAGAGTGACTCCCACTCCTAGTATGTCCAGTAAGGATGCCAACATGAAACCTCAGATAACTGTGGGACAGCTTGTGTGAGCCATGGGAAGCAGTATCTACACACACCGAAGCAACAAAACTAATTTGCTGACTTCAGTGTTGTGTTAAGGGTCACGGAAGATATGTATAGTTTCAGAAAAAGTCTCAGTTACACACACACACAGACACATGTATACACAGACACCAACACAAGCACATAAACACAAATGTACACTGCCACATTCGTGTACACACATAGGCACACACACATGCACGCACACAGACACATATGCAGAAAGACACACGCAGATATACATGCACGCACACACTGCACCCTATTTTACTTATATGCCCAAGATATATTCTGGAGGGGAAGGGGACCCCCAACTTGTGAAAAACAATCCACTTTTTTATCTTTCTTTCTTCCCCTTCAATTATCTACTTTTGTAGGAACAGTTAATGACAGCTTACCTCTGCATGCACAGCAATTATATTCACCAATGCTTCTTTTAAGTAGTTTCTGACACCTGAAATCAAGATGGGGGAGGGACAGGCACTCAGTGACATCCTCAGCCAGCCCTCTCCCTGCAGCATCAGCATGCAACTGCCAGAGTGGTCTGAGGTGAGACTGAAAATAACACCATTGCTGTCCATTTCCTCTTGAGATCAAATGGTGAAAGGGCTATTTCCAGAGAGGTTAAAACCAAAACAGCTTAAATGAGAAATTTTCTTTCACTCTTTTTCATTACTATCACTGTGCTCTGAATCTACTATCAGTTGGGAGGGGCTTATGGGGGGATACAAAGTGAATAAAGTGTAATTAATAAAAAATATAAAAAAATCAAAATCAAAACTTTAAAATACTCTTCTATTTCACATACATGCCACACAATGTACAGAGGACAAAAGGAGGGTGTTGAAATCTGTAGGACTGATGTTAGACATCGCAGAGGGATACAGAATAAAAAGTTTTGATCCTAAGAAATCACTTTATTGTGTGTGTGTGTGTATGTCCGTGTGTGTGTGTGTGTGTGTGTGTGTGTGTGTGTGTGTGTGTAAGCACACGTGCGTGTGCTTATGTGTACCATTTATGTGCAGGTACCTGCTGGGGCTAGAGGGCATCAGAGCCACTGTAAGCCACAAGGCATGGGTGCTGGGAACCAAAACAGTCCTCTGTAAGACCAGTAAACGGCCTAAACTGCCGAGCCATCTCTCCAGCCCATGAATGACTTTCAAAAAGAAAACCTTCAGGTCTTGGAGAGTGGGTAAGAGTGCTTGCAGTGCAAGCATGAAGACCTGTGCTTGAAACCCAAACATCCATAAAAAATGCTGGGCTGCTTAAGGCTGTCCGTGCCTTTAACCCTCGTTCTGTGGGGGATGGGGATGGAGACAGGAGGTCACCAGGACTTCCTGGATGCCAGCCTGGCTGCAGGTTCAGTGACAGACCCTTCCTCAAGGGGGTAAAACAAGGAGGGACAGTGCAGGATACACAGGTGTGCAACCCCATGTGCCCACATACCCTGCCACACACAAGCAAAGCTTGTTACAAATGAGTTAGACCTACAAAACAGGCTAAAGACTGGACAAAACAGGTGTCAGACCCAGAATTGATGAGCACAGCTTGAGCTAACAGCAGCCGCCAGATTATGGGTGCTGAGTACGTGGTCACAGCTTTCCGAACCAACTACCTCCTAGCTGTGACTTTTGGTGAGGAGCCTTCCCACATGTCTAGGGAGTGTAGATTTTGCACCTCTTTGCCAGACTGCAGTGAGGACTGAGGGTGACCACTCGTGCATATCCTACGCTCACCATGCTCTTCAGGGGATCATCGTTACCGTAGGCTAAAAAAACATGAAGCGCAGTGATTTCCTGTAACTCCAAAATGACTGCTTTCTTCTGGAGTGGAATATTCTAGACTCTATTCTAGATAATAATAATACAGAGGCTGAAGGATAGGATTTTCTCTGAATATCACCCATAGCTTGGATAGAAAGAGACCATAAACTGTAATAAGTTTTTTTTTTTTCCTTGAAAAGTCCAGGCTGGTCCTGAACTCACAATGCAGTCGAGGATTACCCTGAATTCCTGATCACCCTGATTCTGCTTCCTGAGTGCTGGGATTACAGCTTTAGTATCAAGGGGAGGAAGTAGGACAGGAGAATACAAGGGACTTATGAAAGTGAAATACACTAACTTGGAGAACACAGAGCTTCTTCCCGCCAAAGGAAAGCCAAGCCACTGAAATCCCCTGCAGCAGCTGGGCATTCAGAGCTGGGCCTTCTCTAGACAGTGTCTTGAGTATCACTCTAGGGGTTGGAGCAGGGCGCATGAATGAGCGCCACTCAAAATTCTGGTCATCGTCTGGGGTCTAAGGAGAGCAGCTCATGCATATTCATCTTTGTACACCTAACATGCACAATTATGCACACCCAAGCCCAGAAGGAGAGCAGCGACGCTCTAAGGAACCAAGAGTTAAACCTCAACAGCCTCTGTCATGTGAAACTAGGCTCTGTTGGTGCCACTGTGGTGCAGCTGTCACAGTGGTGACTGGAAATGGAAGCTTTACAATCTAAAAAGCTCTTTAATGCAGAGTGAGAGCAGTGCTGACCACTAAGTCAGAAACTAAACTTAGACTCAAGCAAGGCAGTCACATGCCCAGTGACCGTATACTAGGAACTCAATTCCCCCTCTGACCCTCATAGGAAAAACACCTGGCAAGAACATTACACCAAGTATCACAACAAAATACCCAAAGCATAGACAGCCCTGGATCAGCCAACACAATGTTAAAGATGCAGCTGTGACAGTGAGTAGCAAGGGAGCCAGTAAAGACTTCCTCATCTAAGCGACCACTTCCCACACAAGCTGAAAAATCCAGCCCTCCCGTACTAGCCTGACTGCAGGTTTTCCATGAACAGCAGAAGAAACCATGACTTTGGGAAAGGGAGTTTTATAATTTTTGGAGTTTTTATCTTTATGAGTAGAAAAAATAAATAAACAACAAATAACCGCTTCAAGGGCTAAGGGACATGCTGGGAAAGAGAAGGGATGATAGACCAGAATGGATAGACACAGCAATTCTGCTTAAGCAATGTGTCAGGCAGGTGAGGGTGGACGTGATAGGCTGGTGTTGATCAGCTCTGCAAAGGGCAACCAGCCTGAGCTGGCTCTGGCTAAAGCAAAGCATGAACTCCCAAAGCAACATATACCCTACAGTATAACACAATAATTACAAAGATAAGCTGGTTAGGATGCAGCATGCCCATAATCCTAGAACCCAGGCATCTGAGGCAGGAGGATTGTGAGATCTAGGACTACATAGTGACAGGTCTGTGAAAAAAAAAGTTAAAAATTCCCTGATTCCTGTGCCTGCTCTTGAGATTCTTCTTCCTGTTGAGTTGCCATAATCAACTTCGATATGATAGTTTTTGCTTTATCTTATTATATTTTATTTTGTCGGTTTTGAGTGTTACCTCTAGAAGCCTGTTCTTTTCTCTTTTTTTCATTTTAAATTATGTGTTTATTCATTACTATTTTAAAAGGTCATAAGTTACAAAAGCTTTTCTGGTAATGCCATAGATAATATTCTTTTCTAATGGGAGACAGAAAGGGAGTGGCTCTGGAGGGGATATATTGAGAAAAGAATCTCTTTTCAATAAAATAACAAAATGCTGAAAGAAGAATGACCCACAGGCTTTCTTTTCCCAAAGAGCGACCAACTACATTAAACAAGTGCCTTTTCCTGCCAACTGAACTAACATATTTCATTCAAAGGAAGTGGCTACACATATTCATTCATTTGTTAACACAGATTTCCTGGGATTCTCTTATGTAGTGGACTGCTAG
The DNA here is from genome assembly GCF_907164565.1 of Psammomys obesus. Classification (NCBI taxonomy): domain Eukaryota; kingdom Metazoa; phylum Chordata; class Mammalia; order Rodentia; family Muridae; genus Psammomys; species Psammomys obesus. The sequence goes on from NW_026594462.1 coordinate 3,614,070, forward strand.
GTATGTGTCCAGCATTGGGACCTTTAAGTAGAACATGTTGATGATCCCAGAAAGAAGATCACACAGTTATTGAATGTATGATCACAATTTACTGAAGTTGGGTTGTGTCTCTAATCACATAGAGTAAATTCACACAAGACAGTTATATGAAAGGGTTATGTAGCAAAAAAAGAACAAAAGCCAGTTTAAAATGATCTGTGTTTAGCTGCTCTCTTCATTTCATGATGCTCTTGGCTGGTTAAACACTAGTATTGAGGTAAAGGTAGAAAAAAGTCAAAGCAAATTGATAGCTTACATTTAGAGATGGCCACTCTGCCTGACCCTTCATAGGTGGCAAGCAGCTGGCAAATGTACGTTTTGATGACTGTGCAAAGGAAATGTACAGTTGGGCTTCCATATCCAGAGACTCCATGTCCACTGATTTAACCAACAGTCAATGTAGAATACTGAAACCATCAACCCAAAATATTTCCCCCCTGTCATTATTCCCTAAGTAAAAGTTATCTGTGCTCAGCATCACAGAGAATCTAGAAGTGATTTATAGCTCCATACAGAGTTCTGTGCAGTTCTGAGCCTTTTCACAGAATGGACCCAGCATCTGCACTACAGAAGATGTGGCAGAAGGATGGAGACCGAATCCCTAAGGCTGTGGGTAGATGGAGCTTAGGAATGGGAGACTGGACCTCACCTGTGGCCTCAGGGATGACTGAGCCTGACATCTCTTCCTTCATTGAGAAGTCGGACAAGGAAAGGAAGGCAGAAGCCAAGGAAGATGTCACCTGAGAAAGATCCCAGGGAAACTGTACAGAAACACAGTATCCAGAACAAACGGTAAAATGGATCTCAAAAGTCCCTGGCTTTTGTGCCAGGGGTCAGGACCACAATTCAATTTTTAGTGAGGAGGCTATTTTTGGTGACTATTAGGTGACTATGAGGGAAGAACTACACCATAATCTACTCTGCTAGCAAATGTTGGTTTCTCTCATCACATTTTATTTTAGTTTAATATTATTAAAAATGACAGTTGCTAATTACTTTTTATTCCCTTGAGGTGACAGAAAGTACATTTATGATCCAAATTCTGGTTTGCCAATCAGTAACTACATGACCTCAGACAACTCAGTTTTCCTCTCAGGTGACTGCCAACTCTCTGAAAGGCAGCAATTTGCTAACAAATCCATTTAAAAAATTCTCTCATTCATCAACAGCATCCATCCACCCTGTGTGAACACCACCAGTGTGGTGTAGGAAGTGGGCAAAGCAGACACAGCCTGCAGCCCCCAAGAGAGATCAGACTTCGGTGGAAGAAGTGTTCTACTGAGTCTCAAGAACATACATGCCTCAGATACAGACATGAACTGGCTAGCAGGCACACTGCGTATAAAACGCACTGGCTACAGCTGTGTCTTCTGAAAGTCCAGGTGTACGTGTACAAACTCTAACTCACTGTTGACTGACAACTGGCTGCAGATGAGGGTCTTTTGAGCAAGCAGACAGGAATCAATTGACTGCTGACAACTTTTTTGTAACACATGGCAGCAACAGGCAGTTGACATGACATCCAGTGTGGCTGCAGTGGGACCTGACGGGGGCTCTGTCACTGACAAAATTCTTGCTGTGCCAGTTTTACACTAAGTGTAAGGTGGTGATCGATGGGCTTCATTTGTCACATTTTTCTTTGGCTTTAAAAAGAATGGCAGAGTATCACATATTGTCATGGCCAGAGGAGACCAGGCCTGGTTTGACCACTAGATTTTTAGGGCAGAACTGTCTAAATGAACTGCTAAGTGAATGCTGAATGAATCAATTATTAGAGGAAAACCGAGTCACCTGTAAGATTTGCAAGAGCAAATCAGTCCACCAGTCCCAGCTTTCTGCAGGGGTCACTAGAGACATGCATGCCTGTTATGAAGAGATGTCCTCTGGCAGGGCACCTCTAACTTTTCATAGGACACAGGAAAACAAGGGCAGTCTTTTTGAGATTAAGATCCATTTAAGAGTATAGTTAAAAAGTAGAGCAAAATAAAATGTTGCCGAGGCTTAACCAATTTGCTTTCCAAATGAGTTTTGCTCTTTTGGTGACAGCTTGCCCCAAACACTAAGCACTCTTTTACTCAGTGCCTACAATGTGCTAGACACTATGGCAATGCTCAGGTCGGTAAGAACACAGTGGGCATACCCTATGTGTGTTAGAAGACCTGGGTTTAGCTTGCACTCCAATGGCGGTAAGCCATGAAGTGAGGCGTATACAGCCCTCATTAGGAAAGGGGCATCACTGCTGGCACAGTGCGTGAGGGTAAGAGGGAAAACTGACTGACTTCTTGGAGCTGCAGCAAAGTGCCAGGTTATGATGATGTAGTCATGAGTGTTGTTTTTAAAAGAGCTCTACTCAGATAAACCCCCACAACTTTCCATGTTATTTAAGTGAAGGAATGAGACGCCATTTCTGAGCATTCACAATATCGACCTTCTCAGCTCTGAATATGAAATTAGAATGTGTCATGATATTTGACCAACAAAGTGTCCCCACCCACACAGTATGAACCCAGATGATCACTTAGCAATTAATTAGAAGCCTAGTGTGGAAATTCCCCAAGGAGAACACAGAGGTTGCCTCTCTGAGCGAGGTCCTGTAGGCTGCAGCTTGCATAGTGGGCTTCCGGTTAGTGAGACTGTGTGGCTTACATCTCTCACAAGGAAAAGAGCATTTGCACACATCACATTAACAAAGAAGCTTCTTGGTCACTTTGCTAGTTTTTTTTTTTTTTTTTTTTCTTTTCGAGCAGGGAAGTCACATAATTTGGGGGATAGGCACACTATTATTAAAAAATAAACACTGAAAGCCTAACATTAGTATTCCATGACAGGCACCATTTCAGGTCTTGAGGAAAACAGAGACCTTCCCCACAGAGCTTAGAGCTGAGAGAGGCAACACCCAGGTTTAGTATAGTAATTGGCTTGACTGTTATATAAGAAAAAAAAGCATACGATTCTTAAATAAGAAGACAGCTGTGCGATATAAAATTAATCAGGCAAACAGTAAAGCAAGGCTGCTATGCATGAGAATGGCATCACTGTGACCAACAACCCCATCTCTTGTTGAAGGGACACTGGTGTTTCTGTGTCCTTTTCACGAGAATGCTGCCTGAAAACAATGTGATAATGTTCCACTGTGCACTGCAATTTAAAAGTGTTTAAAGGGTGGCTGAGAATCAGGTAGTTAATTTGAGATTTGAGTTCTCCTCAATGTATGGGGAAATGTTCAAAGTGTTACACTAACAGATTTGATTTTTTTTTCATTAAATTCATTCAATAAATGTTGTCTTTACCACTTTCCCCAGGAGAATGAAATCTGACAATTTGTTATATTTTTTTTCAGACTTTTGCCTAGGAATATGTGTGTGTGTGTGTGTGTGTGTGTGTGTGTGTGTGTATATATATATATATATATATATATATATATATATATATATATATATATATATATATGAGGCTATTTTACAATTCCCTTTTTAAAACAATTATATCATGTTCTTAAAAAAAATAAAAATGGTCTGCTCTTCAAAGCAGAGCTGGGTCTTTAGCCATGTCACTCAGAATACAGCCTCCCATGTCCTACTGCTCTCTTAGGATAAACCCTTCCCAGGCAAGCAGAGCTTTCCCATTGCCCCTCTAGAGCGGTACAGTTGATACAGTACCCCTAGCGACACATCCTAGAGCCAGAAGCCATGGTCTACATTAGGGTAACTGTTGGAGATGGACGTTCTATTGGTGTAGTGGTGTACACTCCCTGTTACACGGTGATGTGGACAGTCTTTACCACCTGAAACATCACTGGTGCCTCTCTTCTTCACCCACCCTCTCTAACCCTGAAGCCACTATGCTTTCTCTCCCTCTACTGCTCTGGCTGTTCCAGAATGTAATAATTTGGGGTCATACAGTATGTAGCTTTTGTTAGACCAGATGGCCCTGAACTTGCAGTAATCCTCCGGCCTCAGCATTCTGACTGCTTGGATTATGGCAGTGTGCCATCTGGCTCGTGCATTTTAATAGAATAACCCAGAAGCGGAACTTCTGAGTTCAAAGGTTTTCAGTCTTGGTAGATTCTGCCAATGTGCCATTCACAGCCTACAGGAAACTGAACTCTTGCTTCTCCATGCTTTTTGAGTGGTGGTGGTTCACTGAAAACTCTTAAACAGCTATTTGACAAAACTTTTCATTGAAACAGTCAAGCAAAATTTAAAGGTCAAAAAAGATGTGTGAAAGCCATGTAAGAAGTCTCAGAAGGAGTTACAGAAAGCTATACCATATGAACCTATACCAAGAGTGCAGGTCCTCCTTCCCATGAAGCACTTCCTGGCACAACTGACAGTACTTCTTTACAGACAACTTACTCAAGGCACTCTGCCTAATGTTGTTTTGAAACCCGGCACTCCCCACTAGTACTTCAAGAAAGCGAATTGGAAAGTCTGGAGACAACCTACTTTATACACCACATTTCCTGTTTTTAACCCCTGTGCCCTAAATCAGTTAGCACTCCTGGTCTACTGACAAAAATAGATCGAAAAATACTATAAATATCCCACAATGTACTTTTTAAAATTGTCAAACTGAAACAATACATGAAAGAAACCTGGGGTATTTTTTTTTCAAGTAAATTATCTATTCAATTATACTCCAAAGACACAGAGATTACTGCCTGTTCTTTGATTTTAAAAAAGGTAGTCAGAAACTACATCAATATTGGCACCACAGACCAAAGAGCCTAAATATCACATAATCCAATTTTGTTAGAATAGAGAAAGCAAGTTTCTGCTGAAGTATGGGTCTTCCTGTCTTAGTGCATATCCCCATACTGTTTATTTAAATGTGTTTAAATGTGTGCCCAAGGGCAAGGTGGCCTTCCTGTGTGAATAACTTCTGCCTCTTCAGTGTTCTGTTTTCTCTTCCAGGAAATTTTCCTTGTATTGATATGCTCTCCTACCGACCACTACAGCGGGTCTCATAGGAAAAGCCAACCCTTTAGAAAACAGAAAGTATTATCTGCAATGAAAATGCTAACGAGTCCATGGTTTATTTTTATATTTACACACACATATATAATTTAATGGAGCTTAGCATCAATAAACTGTATAGAAAAACAGCTTTCAAGACTTAAAAACAGGCAAGGAGAGCACAAGCCCCTACCCTCTTTACAGAAGTTTACTTGATGTATTAAAGGAACTCACACTAATGTAACATGTTACAGGATACTCTGTTCAATTAACATACAATGTCTTTCCATTCTTCATAAATCTGATGTGCTGAATTCAGATTTAAAAGGAGACAGAATTAATATGAATAGACAAATTAAGACTCCCTTGTTTCAACTAGGCTTTACACACAGGCACCCGTGCACGCGCACACACACACACACACACACACACACACACACACACACACACACACGCAGACACCCTTGACAAGCTTTTCATTAGAAAGCAGCCGCAACTGGAAAAGCGAAAGTAACAAGAAAATAAGATTCATTCTCTACAAGCAAATGAATGGTTTTTATTCACTGTAAACCATTTCGGGCCATAATGTTGCATAAATAGGGACTGTCCAATTTTCAAAATCTCGAAGAGACCAGTTTAAGAAAGGACGACTTCAATAAAATTGGAAACCCTGATGCTTGGGACGGAAGCACTGCTGGGAAGCTGGCTAGTGAGCCGTGTCCTCTGGGATGAATGTGAACCCTGGGAAGCATGCCCACAGCCTGGCACCTGCATGCAGACGGCACAGGGCTGCTCGCACCCTCTGACAGGGCTTACGACAGCAGCGAGTAGCAAGGCTGCCCTAGGACTCGAATAGACTCTATAGCAGAGGAGGAACTGGGTACGGCCCTCATCCTCAACATCTAGTTCCACATGCTGATCGCTGATAAGGAGGAGCCCACTGTTGTAATTTTAGTCATTATAGCAAAGGAGAGATCTGGAAATTAAAAACTTTTAGTCATGTAAAAACTGAAAGTCAGTAGCTGTGAGTTACTCAAGTCTCATTTCCATGGTAAGAAATCCAGATAGAAATGTCTGTCTCTAAAGTCCTAATGTTTTTGCACAAGCCACTCATATGAGCAGAGTATTAAAGCCATGAAGTACTGGCTTTGCACCCTGGTGAACCCAATGGCAGAAGAGGCTGAGTGGAAAGGGCAGGATGGTGGATTTGAGTGTGTGCCTCCAGCTCCCCATGAGCTGTCTACCTGCCTGAAATTACTTGTAGAGCTGTGGTAACAGCTCTCAAAGATGGTTCTGAGGACAAGGCACATAGCCTAAGGGCAACAAGAGATTTTTCAAGATAGAAGAGGGGTCAGCTCATTTCATTCATAGGACTTTATTTCTGACTCATTATAATCCAATCTTCCTTCACATGGATGAATTCAAATGGCTATTTCACTCCAACCACTGAGCTGCTCTTTGTCCTCATATGAAGCTTGTTATGCTTGTTACTGTGCCAAATGCATCTTGCAAGTCCTGCAATAGCTCAATGCAGATTTTTAACGCCAAAGAGTGCAATGCCTTTACTCTTCCTGGTATCTTTGCCATTCCTAGCAGGGACTTGTTGTTGGCATCCCAAGCTGATTAAGACATCATATCTGCCACTAAAGAGACACAACCTAAGAAAGGTTTTTGAAATCTATAGAATTGTTCAAATCAAAGATAGACAAAATTTAACCCTCTTGATACACATATATTTACACCTAAAGCTATAGAACATAATCTAAATATAAAACATTTATTTTATAAGAATTTGTGTCATATGATATGGCCAGGACTGTTAACAGGGTCTAGTCACTGTGGTGGCTCTCGTCTAGATTTAGGAAGCTCCACTGTACCATAAATTTCCATGATCACAGATATAGGCAGATATAGCAGTCTTTTCCCAGGGAGAACAGGAGTTTAGTCAACAGCAGCACAATAGACAGTTTCATACTTACACAGTATGAAAAGTGTTCCAGAGTCAGTTAATACCTGTTCCAGAGTTGAAATTGTCTGAAAGTCTGATTCTAAGTCCAATTTATTTTGCTGCCTAGATTTAGTGACTTTCATAATGGAGAAACTGTCACACTAAGAAAGATGTACATGTATTTGAAAGAGGTGTTAGGGTCTTTCAAATGAGTTTCTCCTTGTGTCTTAAAGTAAAGTAGCACTACTACATCTGAGTTTTTACATTCTCACATGCATACACAATACACAGTCCCATATGCACTGGCAGGATAAGGGTGGCAAATAAGACTTGAGCAGACTACAGCAGCCCTTGCCCATCTGCAGAGGCATAACGTTCCTGACACCTGCCTCTGTGAACACATACTTTATACACATGAGCGAACACACACATGCTGATCTGTGGTGGGTGTCGCTGCACACACACATGCTGATCTGGAGGACATGGTCACTGCACACCTGCGCACATGCACACAGGCTGATCTGTAGTGGCTGTCACCGTTCACATGTGTGCTGAGCTATAGTACATGATCACTGCACATGCTATTCTGTAGTATGTGTGGCCAGTTATCTAGTGAGCAGTTGGGCAGCAGAGCTGCAGTCCCTCTGTTCAATATACTTTCTGGGCTGCTCCCCGTGGGCTCCAAGCAGCACTGCCTCTAATGAAAACAGAACACGAATTGCCAGATCTTCTTTTTTTAGTATACCCATTTCCCAGTATAATATAAAAACATAAGGCATAGCATCAAGCAACAAAGAGAAATAAAAGCTCAAGAATGCAAACCATTTTTCTTTAACACTACCCAAGAGCAGAGGACAAGATATTATTTTTTCATCTCCATCATATTTAAAGTTTGTGAAGACAGTTTCTTTAATTTTATAAAACCTATTATTAAAGCTCTTTAACACACAAACTCGCTAACGTGAGATGCATTCTACAGGAAATTCCTAAAAGTCATTGTCACCATAATCACATGCTGTCGAAGCATTTGCAACCAGAAATGACAGCAACTTTAAAGAGCAAGCATGGGTTTTCAAGTATATCATATTTATGAATTTACTGTGATTGTCACTCAAAAATTCTGATTATTAGTATGTGGTATTATTGAAAATTGAAGTCAATTGATCAAAAAAAAGAGGGTACACCCTGAGTACTCTGTACAATAGACATACTAACATTCTTTAACTTGCTCTGATAGACACAAACTGCTTCATTTTGTTCCAAATATACTTAAAACATAGCCACTTGCTGAGTTTTTCATTTCAAGTGTCTTTTTTTTTTTTTTTACTGCTTACACAATGCAGTGTTCACACAAATTTTAAAAAGCAACTTGTGTATCTACTTTTTGTGTGTGTATGTGTGTGTGGTCATTGAGTGTGGAGATCAAATGACAACTTGTAGGAGTGGTTCTCTTCCTCTGCCACTTGGGTCTGGGGACTGAACTCAGGTTGTCAGGCTAAGCTGTCTTCCTGCCCCTCAGGCACACTAATAAGCTTGCTGATAATGGTATATTTTTTGTGGTATTTATTTTTTTTTACGTAGTTACTTTTTTATTTTTTAATATTAGTTAGTTAACTTTGTATCCCTGCTGTATCCCACTTCTTCTTTCCCTCCCAATCCCACCCTCCCTCCCTCATCTCCTCCCTGCCCCTTTCCAAATCCACTGATATGGGAGGACCTCCTCCCCTTTCATCTGACCCTGATTTTATCAGGTATCTTCAGGAGTAGCTGCAAAATCCTCCTATGTGGCCTAGCAGGGCTGCTCCTCCCTCGGGGGAAGGGGGAGGTCAAAGAGCCCATCATTGAATTCATGTCAGAAACAGGCCCTGTTCCCCTTATTAGAATACCCACTTAGATACTGAGCTACCATGGGCTACATCTGAGCAGAGGTTCTAGGTTATATCCATACATGGTCCTTGGTTGGAAAAACAGTCTCATAAAAGACCCCTGGGCCCAGATATATTTGGTCCTTGTGGAGCTCCTGTCCTCTCCAGATCATATTAACTCTCCCTTCTTTCTTATGATTCTCTGCACTCTGCTGAAGGTTTGGTTATGAGTCTTAATATCTGCTTTGATACACTGCTAGGTAAAGTCTTTCAGAGGCCCTCTTTGATCTGGTGCTTTCTCAGACAATTAGGAATAGTGATTCCTCAAGATCCAGCTAAACCACTCCTAGGCATATATCCAAAAGATGCTCAAGTACATAATGAGGACATTTGCTCAACCATGTTTGTAGCAGCTTTATTCGTAATAGCCAGAACCTGGAAACAACTCAGATGTCCCTCAGTTGAGGAATGGATACAGAAACTGTGGTGCTTTTACACAATGGAATACTACTCAGCAATTTAAAATGAGGAAATCGTGAAATTTGCAGGAAAATGGTGGGACCTAGAAACGATCATCCTGAGTGAGGTATCCCAAAAGCAGAAAGACACACATGATATATACTCACTTATATAGACCTATAAGATAGGATAAACATACCAAAATCTATACACCTAAAGAAGATAAACAAGAAAGAGGACCCAGGGTAAGATGATCAACCCTCACTTAGAAAGACAAATGGGATGGACATTGGAAGTAGGAGAAAACAAGTAACAGGATAATGGTATTTTTGGAGAAGCCAAAATTCCAGGTCTATCCAGCCCAGGCAACTCTGGCTTAGAAAACATTTCAATACAAAAGAAGGGGAATCCACGGTCTTTCTGCCCACCTCAGACCTCTAACTTTTTCCTTTATGGATTCTTAGGAAATGTTGGAGACCCAGAAGTTGGCACCCTAGTGTTCAGGATAAGCAGTAACCATGATGGCTGATTACCGTGCTGTGAAGGTGCCTTCTGCTGTTTAGCTGGAGAGAACAGAAGAAAACTCTTAGTGATTACTTCACACAAAGCACCGTTAGCTGTGGTGCTAACGGACACACACAGCAGGGGCAATCCTAACTCGAGCAGGGACTGTTCCATGGAGGACACAGACAGTGAGGACGCTCTAAGCTTAGTGGGGACAGTTCCATAGAGGAGTCACAGGGAGGGAAATTCTAACTTCAGTAGGGACTGCTCTTTGGTTTAACACTCTTTAAAAAAAATCCTATCAGCTGCTCACTTTCACTAAGAGGACTAAGTATATGGGTCTCTCCATCCAAGCACAGGCCATGCACAGATAAGCAGCTAATGGTTTACAAGAGCTCCGTCCCCTGAGATTTGTACCTCAGGGCTCTCAGGAAGCTGACCCTGGAGAAAAGCTTTAGGAGAGGTCCTGTGCCAGACCCTCGGGGTCCCAGATTCTGGACAGGTGGTACAGAAAGGGCAGCGAGATGCAGAGGAGACAGGGAGGGTTTAAATGAATCTTTAAAGGTGTTTTAAAGGGGAAGTGACAGGAACCAATAATTTTACCTTACCTAAGAAACAACAACAACAACAAAAAGATAAGCAATGGAAGCTCCATCCTGAATTAGTCATCCTCAAAAGGGATCATGGGGAGGGGCAGCTTTAGAGAGGAAGATAACAGTTACTACAAAGAATGAAATTTGGCTGGGGAGGTGGGAGGGGGACAATATGGGGGGAGAGAGGACAGATAAATAGTATCAAGAATATTTAAAAATAAATAGGGCATCATATTGTTTTAAAAAGACATATAATGTAAATGCACATGCACACACATACACACATATGAATTTATGCCACCTGGGATGATAGTGCTCTCTCCAAGAGCTATAGACTCATAAAAAAAAAAAAATCCTCCCTTTAAAGTTGCTACTTAAAGTGCACAGACAAAGATGGAGCAAAGAGTGAAGGAATGGCCAACTAAAGACTGGCCCTGAGACCCATCCCATGGGAGAGAAGGAATCCCTGATACTGTTAATATCACTCTGCTATGCCTGCAGACAAGAGCCTTTGAGAGCCAGAAACAGATGGGAACAGATGTGAAGAACCACAGCCAAACATGAGACAGATCTTGGGGAGTCCTATGAAAGAGCTGGGGAAATGACTGAGGGGACTGGAAGAACCAAGGACTCCACAAGAAGACCTACAGAATCAACTAACTTGAGCCCATGGGGGCTTACAGAGACTGAACCACAAACCAAAGAGCATGCATGGACTGGTCCTAGGCCCCCTGTGCATATGCAGCAGATGTGTGTACTGGTCTTTATGTGGATCCCCCAGCAACTACAGTGGGGACCCTCTCTGACTTTGATTCCTCCCTTTGGATCCCATTCCTCTAACCAGCCTCAGTGGGAGAGGATACATCTAGTTCTTCAGCGACTAAATGTGCCAGGGCGGGTTGGTACCAATGGGGGACCTCCCTATTCTCTGAGGAGAAGAGGGGAGAATGGGGGAAGGGGAATGCAAGGGGGAGTGGGAGGAGAGGAAGGGGGCTACTATCAGGATGTAAAGTGAATAGATAAATTAAAAAAAAAACTCACAAACCAGAAAGCACAAGAAGTTTTGGGGGAAACACAATGAGTCTAAGAGGAGTCTCAGGGGGAGATGAGGGTAAATATCACCAAAATACATTATATGCATGTGTGAAATTCTTAAGGAATAAATGAAAAATATATTAAACACACACACACACACACACACACACACACACACACACACACACACAGCTCTTGTCAGGGGAATTAAAGAAACTCCTAAAACAATATAGGCTATGGCTGTAGCCCTTGGTTGATTCCCAGAAGTTGAAAGTAAAATCCTATTCATTGGTAAGCCACCCACATTTCAAACACAGGACTTGGAGAAACTGAGGTAAAACTAACCTGATAGCCTTCTCCCTGAAGACTCAGAAGTATCAGAAGGTGCTATGCAAGCTGCCAAGGGAGAAAAGTAACCAATAGCCCTACTCAGTGGTTAAGCCTACAAACTACAATGACCAGCACAGTAAACTATCTCTAATCACAAAATGGAAGTGCTTTTGTCTTGGGTGTAACCAACAGCTGTCTAACTACACCTAACATGTGCTCAACAGGAGAAAAATCATGCTTGGTACTGTAAACCTAGCCAACTATCAGTGGCTGGAGGGGACTTGGATTCTACAAGAGAACCTGCCAATTTCCTAAACCAATACAATTTCTAACTGCTTTCTAAATACTTATACCCCCCAGGTAAGGACAGCACACACAAACACACACACACACACACACACACACACACACACACACACACACACACCTCTTTTTTCAACAGATGGAGACACAGAGATCCACAATTAGTCAAAACACAAAGAGTGAGACCCAGCCCCAATTGACAGACCTATAATGCAACCCCTATACCTAAGGCTTAGGGCACATCACAGAAGTGGGGTTGGAAAGATTGTAAGAAGCAGAGGATTAAGATGCTTGATGCTAGACAGTATCTTTTAGACATGTCAAGGAGGCTATATCCATGAAATCTCAACAACGTGATTGCCTAAACACAGCTTCATAATGATGATACAGATGACACAACAACATGAATGGGGGAATCTCACAAGACCCCAGATGAAGAGCTACAGGACATTAACAGCTGATGGGAGAGGGAGAGTCAAGTTTTCTCCATGGTTGAGCCCCCTGAAACATTACCCAGACCCAAGCAGTCAGCCCTAAACACAATTGCACATGAACAGCACTAAATGGAGTATATATTAAATAATAATTAAAGAAGAGGTCATGATCTTGAAAAGGAAGTGGTAGAGACACAAGAGGAATTGGAGGAGCAGGGGGAGGGGTAGAAATGATGTGAATACACATGTAGAAAATTCTCAAAAAAAAATGTTTTAAATAAAATCAAACTGTCTTTTAGTTCTAACCACACAAAAAGCATCTGAACAATGCTGCTTTTGATCAAACCAAAAACAAACATATAATGGATAGAAATATAAAAGGAGAGGCTACTTGAAGTACAGATTTTTTCAACTCAGCTCTCGGAATTATTTTAATTACTCAAAATCAGTAGCTAAGACCTATAATCCATTTTACCCTACACCTCTGGAACACAAAGAAAAAGAAATTTAAAAGCAACCAAACCCTACAAAGGCACGATTTGAAATGTGGGTGGTAGAAATGAATGAAGAAAAGGCTTATCTTCACATCTTGTCTCCTCAGCATCCCCTGTTGATCTGCCATCTTTCATGCTCAGTAAATTACCTACTGCACAAGCACTAGGACCCATGGAAAAAAGCTGAAGGGGGCAGCACACTCCTACACCCCCAGCATTAGGGAAACACAAACAGGTGGATCCCTGAAGCTCCTTGGACAGCCAGCCTAGTAAAAGCAATGGGTTTCAGGTTCTGGGAGAGATCCTGTGGCAGAAAAATAAAGGTTGAAAGGAATCAAGAAAAGCTGTCTGACTCCCCCAGCATGGACGGGTGTACATATCCACACTCACAAGCACATCTCACCACCACCTCTAACGTGTAGTACCGTGGTTGCAAAATTTCCACGTTACACAATACTTCTAAAGGCCACCAGCGGCGTTTAAGCTGACTGCAGTCACTCAAATCTCAGTGTGTTTGCTGGGAAGAATCACCCTGATCCCAGGGAGGGCAGAGCTAGCAACAATAATTTCCATTACACAGTAATTTTCCATTAAAAATGTCCCTCCTTCATGCACATATGTACACACACACACACACACACACACACACACACACACACACACACACGTGGCCTTTAGTACCTGAGCAGAGCACAAAAAGACCTCTGGGTTTCTTTTTCAGATGACTTGTCTGTCCTACTAGTGGCACTGATCACTTAGATCCTAGGAAATAAGGGTTACACTACGAAGGCACCTTTGATGGTGACTTAAAGCCTGTAAGTGATCCAAATTTAACATTTGGAACCCATCTGGACTTTGGCTTTCTGCTGTGATATGTGTTATAAATCACAGCACTGATCCCTTTCCCAGTTCAACTTAAGGACATGGACCTGCTATGTCACAGGGTGTACCCACCCATCCAAATCTCACAGCAACCCTCAAGTGTCATCAACCCTCTGTAAAGATGGTATTCTGAGCCTAGTGACTTTTATACCGAGAGTAAAGCCATATGCTTTACTTACTAGACTAGAATTCTGATTACTAAGTAAGGCTTTTGTTTTGAATAGGTGTCAGGGTGACAACATGGCAACTTCTAGGCTAAACATATGAAACCAACAAACTAAATTTTATTATTTGCTGTAAATCTTCAATGTTCTAAACATGGAGCTTGTGCTGCTGTTTGCAGACAGCTATCCATCTGAGCAATGGGTCTGCTCAGATGACAAAGGGCTCTTGGCAGAACACGTCTTCAGATGCCCTGTGAACACTTATAGCCAGAACTATTGAAGAGAAACAGTAAGCTCAGGTCTAGCACAACACAGTGTAACAGGTCACAAGCGAGCACTAAATAGAGACATGAGAAAGTATGCCCAACCAGGGTTCTGCAGGACCTCTTCTTTTTACTACTGCTTACTGCTGTACAAAAGGCTGTAAAGTGCAAAATTAATTTTGGAAAGAGCTTCTTAGACTTACAGCTACATAAACAAGATGGGGTAAAGTGAGGGGGGGAAATCCCTAACACTTTCCATAGTACTACAGAAGCTTAAGTTCCACAGGTTCAATAGATACAAAATGACTACAGAATATACATGTATACTTTTTCCAGTGCCTCACTACCTGGAAAAGACTACTGCAGAGAACAAGGACACACCCTCTCTCATTGGTCAGACAGGAATCGTGGTGCTCTGGAAGTGCTCAGCAGGTGCTAGCTTCAAAGAGAACCATGGTATCCTTGGAACGTAAGAGGCACTTGGTACTAACACTGCTTAGCCAACTGCAGAACAGGATTCTGGATGAGATTTACTGACACAGACCAGAGAAGCCTGGGCAAGATGAGGTGGGCAGACACTGTGGGGACAGAAAGAGAACTGAGAGGAAGAGTCCCTCATTTCACACCCTCCTGCCTTCCAGGGGCTGGTCCCTCTGGGACAAAGATGTCGCACCAAATGTGGCGCACAGAACTACACCAGAACACAAGATCGCAGCAGCACCTGCCTTCAAGACCACAAGTCCACTCCGGGGCTTGATGAGTAAATAAGTTCAGGGATAGTGTTAGTAAACAACAAGAACAACTACTATAATAAGATGACATTTATCAGGTATGTTCATAAGGAGTCCATAAAACTTTATAGCTAAAACTATCTTGTTGATGATCCTTGAAAAATGCTAGGAAACTTACCTGTTTGGAAATTGCTCAAGAAGGACACAATGTCCTGCCCTTTCCTATGAAGGAACCAAGTAGCTGATGGGGAAAATACTTTGTAACCCTTAATAACAAATAGCTTATCTGGGTGGAATGGAGGGAAACATTCTTGTCTCAGGTGGCTGTAACTCCAGAGTTAGGCTGCCGGACACTCCCTGTCACCCAGAAGTTCAACTGAGCCTGTGATTCTGCTCTTGACCATTGTCTCACTTACTGTAAGACTGAAGTCTACATCAACCAGAAGGGTGACTCTTAAAAGGAGTTTTTACTACAGAGAGAAGAAGGCTTAGAAGAAGGCTTAAAGCTACAGCAGAAGGCAGAGCTCCAGAAAGCAAGTGAAACTCTGGAGGGCCCAAGAGACAGTCTCCAAAAAAGGGAGAGTAACTCCCACATGCAAGGGGCCTCATGAAAGGGAAAGACCCATTGGGCTATTTTTCTAGGGGATTATTATAGGACTTAGGAGAGAAATTAGACTAAGCCTAAAATGACTTCTATTGAAATTAGCTAGTTTCTCTGGGCTAACTATACACCCAACTAATTAACGGCAGCCCTGCCCTGTTTATATTTACCTGGCTCAACCAGTGTATAAGCTGCTCATTCAGAAACTGAGGAGGGGGGAAGCCATCCGTCCTTCAGCCCTGCTCTGTTCATCTCTGACTTGCTTTACTAGCTGCTGTCCTTGACTGCCTGCCAGTCATTAGCCCTGGCCTGGCACTGCAGCGCTCAGCCTTGCAGGTGAGTTGCTGGTCTTAGAGGATGTTGGGTCTGCTGGCCATTAATTGGGACTGTGTTCCCTTTGTTCTCATATTTGTATCATTTGATCAGCTTGTAGTTTATCACAAGTCTTTTTTCTTTATTGTCAATGGGTAGTTAACTCTTATCATGGTTACAAGATGTGGCTGTAGTTTTTCTTGGTTACCTCATGTCTAACTCCTGTCCATGGGGTGGTCTTCCTTGACTAGGTGGGAAATAAATGTTCTAAGCCATTCTTACTAGCAGTTTACTCTACTATAAACTGTACTATTGGCTGCGTTAGAAGAAGAAACGCATAAAGAGATATGGCCCTTTGCTATGTTGCTTGTGGGGTGGGAGAGGTGGCGGTGCTGTGTAGGAGCCAGCCAGCATTAACCTGCTTTCCTCTGGCCTAGCCTAGCTTGGCTCTCTCCTACCTAGACATAAGGCCTCCTTGTTTACCTTTCTCCATGTTCCTGGTCCTGCTGTTGGAACCTTCACATCCCTTTTAATCTTAATGTCTGTTCGCACTGTATCAGGGGGCTGGAGCTGTAGTTGTGTGGTGGAAACTTGCCCCACATGCAGGCACTGGAGTTGACATCCAGAAGAAGGGAGGCAGGGAAAAGGAGGGGAGAGACATTTTCATATCTTAGTTATATTTTCTCAAGCACTAACAATGAGATTAAAGCAACAAAGAACAAAAGAGCAGCAGGTGAGGCAGCTCAGTGGGGAAGAGGACTTGCTCATGACCTACACTCAAGACACAGTGTCCAAGTAGAAAAACTGGATGCAGTGCTACTCATCTGTGATCCTAGCACTCTTCGAGTGAGATGGGAGGCAGAGACAGGAGAAACTTCTGGAAGCTACTGGGCCAGATAGCCTGGAGTATGCAGTGTGGCAGAAATACGTGAGACCCTCCCTTAAAAAACCAAGTTGGAAGAAGGGGACCTATTTCTGAAAGCCTGCTGACTTCCACATGCGTGTCAGGGCATGCACACTCTCCACTCATATGCACACAGACTAAAACAGAAAGAGACATATCTTGGCACAAATTGGTAGTAAATCATTAGATGAAAGTTTACCATGAACCATTAAAAGGATGGTCCAAATAACACTGGAATTCAATTTTAAATCCTAACATCACAAACAGGAAGCATAACAACAACCTTGAGTACTATGGAGCTTCCGTTGTAAGTAAACTTACATGAAAACAGAATTTAACCTAACAGCCTTTTATTAATTTATGGGAAGCACAGAAGACAGATAACAGCATGGGGAAACAATCCTAAAACTCAGGATTTCAGAAAATCCACATAACAAAGAACCTAATTTATTCAACAAATAAACTAAAAAGGGAGACCCTACAGAGTTAAACAAAACTAACCAACCAACCAAACAAACAAAAACAAGGGATACATCAACTAAAGCAGTGCAGAGACCTGGGGACCCTGAGCAAACTTTCTGGGCAATAAGCATTTAGAGTTTGAACAATGACAAGATATTTGTGAAAATAAGGAATTACCATTAATTTTCTTTCAAGTCTTATAATGGTATTATGATCAGTTATGCTTCTTCAGGAAAAATTAGTCATGTGATTTACATAAAGATGACATGACCTAATATCTGGGATTTACTTCAAAATAATAGGTCCTAGAAGCAGTCCAGGAGTACAGACAGAACACACAAAGCCAGAACTGATAACTGCAGAGCTGGCCAACAGGTCAATCATGGTTTGTTATTCTGTTCTATTCTGATAAGTGTTTGAAATTTTCTATAATAAAACTTAAAAAATAAGTTAGGTTTGCACAATAGGCTATTAGCTTACCCTGATGCCAAGCAGCATACTTTACAGCTATCAATTTAATACATAATAAATACTTCAGCAGATAAGACATGCAAAAAAGAAATATGCAAGCCACAGTCCATCTCAAGGTTAATCAATTTCACATTGAAGATGAGTAAGGCCAAAATTAAGCTTTATTGAAAAATGCTTGGCAGACAAAGAAATTATAACCAAATGTTCAAAGCATTGTACAAATGGTTTTATGGCATTGACTATAATATATTAAACTGTTTGTAAAAAGGAGACAAGGAGGTCTGAAAAACAAAGTGAGCTTACATAATGAAACTATGACTTTGAAAGATGAACAATCATGCTTATCTGCCTGCAGAAAATGGAAATTGCTTTTCTGCTTTTGAGCAGATCAAATATAGGACCAGAATGTCCTCACAAAACTTCTCAAGTGAAATAAAGAATAGTCCTAGGAGTTATGAAAACTTTCCTTCAGAGTTCAAGGCAGAAAAGGATGAAGGACCAGAGCATGTCTTCAGGGGTAAGGTCCACTTAGCTGGCATGTTTTCGTCTAAAACAGCACTCACATTGAGTTGAGCTGCTCACAGTAGGAGTCCAGGACCCAGAACCTCACTGTCCTACATCCAGAGAAAAAAGAGTTTTGAAAGTGCCTAAGCATACAGCATATGATCTATAAGGCTCAGAGAATTATGAGAAAGTCTCTAGACAAGCAGTACTACCTTTAAGAGACCCTTAGTGCTAAGTGCATATTAAATACTCTTATCCTTCTGCATGACTCTTATTTTTGCAACTGCTTTGTTATTTAATCAACACATTTCCTTTCTTTGACATTCACTGAATAAGAATAGTTGACTCAATCTGGCATTCTGTTGAAAATATATATTCATTTAAAAACTAAACTAAACTGTATTTTAGTTGCTGTTTATTTTCACATTATACCTTGCTGGAGGAACCTTTGTCAGGGTGTTTCTCGTGAATGAACCTACTAATTGCTGAAAGAGTCTGTCAGAGAATGCATGCTATGAGTTGGATCATATGAAGGGTAGACACTGCACAGGATTAAACAAATCCAGGCAGGGCAAAGAGCCAGGGGAACACTAGGAGAGAACTCTGGACCAGGTTCAAGCCAGTGAAGGTACATGCTGTGTCTATCTAAAGCCTCAGATGCAGCTGGTAAAGTGTTGGGAAGTCCAGTGTAGACAGACTATGTGCAAGGACCTCTGGGAAACAATGCCATGGACTGGGACTGGCAATAGCTGCACAGTTGGGTGTTAGTTACAAGAATAGCTTATATTAAGCAATGAGACTGAAGAGGGACACAGGGTCAGCTCAAGATCAGTGCTGAAACTGTGTATGTCCCTGAGACAAGGGAAACCCCTGGAAACCTCCAAATATCTCAGGCTATTGCCAAAGCTATTGGTTGCTCTCCATAAACTGACAGCTATTGCTGATAACACTTCCATATCTCACTGAACACAGGGAAGTCAAGCTGGTGTCTAACTACAGCCCTCACTCCTCCTGACGAGTGTTACAGATGGACGGGTGTACAATACCAGAGGAAAAGGTAAACACCTACCAGCTACAAACCCTTCAAGCTACAATGGTGACTGTCACTGTGATATGCTGATGCAACAATGGCACAAATATGGGGCTACCAACCACTCTCGACTGGATTTAAGGCCCACTCCACGAGATGGAATCATGTCGGACATTACTCAGGTAGCCAAGAACCTGACACTGGAAAGACAATGGGCACAGGGGAAAAACCAAATACTACTGTTCTGCTAAAGGAACAAGGCAATAAGATGATTCCTAACGACATTCTGCTATATTCATAAATCAGTGCCTTGCTCAGCCATCATCAGAAAAGCTTCCTCTTGCAGTAGATGGGAATAAACACAGAGACCCACAACTGGACAATGTGCAGAGAATAGGAGTTTTTGGAACACTCAGTCCTAAATGGGATATTGTAATCAATCCTCTCCCTTCAGGACTCAGGGAGCTTTATGAAAGAGGAGAAGGAAAGGTTGTTGGAAACAGAGGGGATGGGTGATTCCTAGGAAACAGTGTCTTCCAGACACCACAGGACTGATGCACATATGAACTGACTGTGGCAGCGTGCCCAGTGCCTAGACAGGTTCAAGCCAGGCTGCGTCCCAGTGCTAAGAAGGGGAAGTGAACGTGTGATCCCACCCTTATCCCACTGTCTCCAATTAACATCAGCTTGCAAAGGAAGCAAGGCCTGAGAATAGGTAGAGTGAGTGTGGGGACAGCCTCTCCACAGGCTAGAGGGAGGGAGGAAGGGAGAGAGAGGGGGCACACACAGGTGGCAACAGAGGGAACTGACTGTTGGAATCCATTGCCTAAAAAACCAGGAGGTATTTAGGGAGAAAAACTTCAAAGGTCATTTATAGTTTACCAGTCATCCTTACAACTGATTCTTTTGAAGTGTTAGCAGAAGTATTTTACTTGTATGGGAATTAATACTAAAACATTTAGTTGAATTAAATGGGGTAGCACAATTTTACTTGTTGACATCAATCATGCCTTTCTTTTTCTGTATATCCAGAGATGATATGAGTCACCCACTCATTATGCTTACTGGCTGCAATGAATACAGCAATGCACTATACCCGTGATTATAAATAATGTTAACTCACATGAACATCATTTGGAAAGGTCAATGGAGGACTGCCTTATAAAGGATCTTGAGTAGTTAGCCTCTTCTCTGACATCCTTCCCTGGTATGAGGATACAGGCTTTGCCCTCTCTGAAGGATGCAGCCACAGTACCTCTGAATCACCACACCTTGATCTTACACTCCCAACCTCATTCTTTATGAACTACCTGGTTGGAGACATTTCCTCATAGCAGTACAGAGGAATGAGAGTACAGAGGAGAAGGCAGAAAGCCACGAACATTTACTTTAATGAATGTTAGGGAGCAACAGCAAGGTTGTCTTTTGTGTTCAAGCTTTTAAAAATCAAATGAAAAATCCAACTTTTCCTTATCCTCATTCTCCTAGCATCTTTTTTATTTTCTAGAAATTCTACGTGGAGCCTGAGTTCCAAAAGATTGATTCATGTTACAAGATATAATACACGGCAACTGAACAGGCTATGTCTCTCACACAGCTCAGTGAAAATATGTCAGCTAGACCCTGAGGGCAAAGATATGAATACAGAGCCGAAGTTGCTCTGGGGGAAGCAGACACAAACAGGGAAGAGCTGTGTACTTACTGTGCACGAGTGGTGTACATATATTCCGTGTGCGACTTATGAGTCACCCGGCAGCAGACGGCCTAATCATGAGTCAGGCCACTATGGGATGCATCTGACCCAGCTTGAGGAGTTGGAATCATGTTGCTCTAGACCACAGACATCACCTACTCAATATTTTCACTGAGGTATGACTCCAGAGTAGTACTAGACATTGCATGTCATAATACCTGTGAATTTTTCCATCCTCATCAGAAATCTACATATCACTACTAATATAAAGCACTTGAATTAAAAATAAGTTATGTACTTTACTTGAATAAAATGGTTAAATTTAAATTTATTTATTAAATACTTTAAAGAATGTTAATAAACTTAAATTTATATGTGTTACAAATTTAAAAACAGCTAAAAACAGAAAATATTTAAAGAAAGCTTTTCAATATGCTTCAATGACCTTGCATGTGCATTTGACAATGAAAGACCAGCACTATTTTCAATTTTGCTAAAATTCATAAAATTTAAATACTCAAGAAGTTCCTCATAGTCACAGATATTAGAACAACTAAAATCTTAAGAACAGTCAGTTATGTGATGCAGAACCAGCAAGAACAATCTCTGTGGCATACACATCAATAAAAAAGATATAAGTATCTGTCAGGTTAGAAAAAACATAGCTATGATTTTAACAGAAATTTCTTCTTAAATTATGAAGTTAATCACCTGGGTTTTAAAATTTACTGCATATAGTATTGGAAACACAATTTACTGTAACTCTTATAATTAGTAATTAGTTTCCTATGTGGTCTGTACAATTCACTTTCTGTAGATGGAAACTCTAAAACTACTATTAAGATTGTTAACCAAAATATTTTAGAATGGTTATATCAATTTTGACTGAGGGCAAACCTCCCCCAATGCCCTCAATTACCCAATCAATAAATGGACAATGAATAGAAATTCTCAAAGCAAGCACAAATATCCAACAAACACATGGAAACATATTCAAGATGATAAGCTATTAGGGAAATGTAAATAAACACAATACTGAGAGTTCATTTCACCCCAGCCACAATCGCTATCAAGAAAACAGTATTAACAAATGTTAGAGAGGATTGGGAAGGGAGTTAAATTAGCTCAGGAATATAGAAATCAGGATGGAGGGAAAACTTAAAGTACTGCATCTAGCCAATCTACTCCTGGATACACATCTGAAGGAATCTAATTCTGCTGCACACACATGCCTGCACAGCCACATTTACTATGGAACTGTTTTTATACAACTCAAGGATCAGCCTGCATGACAATAAGAGAGACAAAGAAAGTAAAGTTTTTGTTGAAGATGCTTTCTTTTCCCAGGATGTTTTTCTGGCTTCTTTATAAAAAAGAAAAAACAAAAACCAAAACAAAACAAAAACAAAAACAGGGGTTCATAGGCATGTGGATTTATGTCTGGGTCTTCAGTTTGATTCTATTAATCAATGTGTCTGGTTTTGGGCTAATGGGTTTTATTATTATTGTACTGTGGTACTACCTGAGATCAGAGGTTGTGATAGCTCTGGAAGTTCTTTTATTGTTCAGGATTGCTTTAGTTATCCTGGGGTTTTTGGTTTTCCATATGAAGTTGAGTATTGTCCTTTCAAGGTCTTGGAACTGTGGTGGAATTTTGATGGGGACTGCACTGAATATGGAGATTGCTTTTGACAAGACAGCTGTTTTTTTTTTTTTTTTTTTTTTGTTTTTTTTTTTTTTTTTTTTTCTGTGTTAATCCTATGGCTCCATGAGCATGGGAGATCTTTCCATTGTCTGATATCTTCTTCAATTTCTTTCTTCAAAGACTTGAAGTTTTTGTCATACAAGTCTTTCACTCACCTGGTTAGTTACTCCAAGATATTTTATTTGTGGCTATTGTGAAGGATGTTGTTTCCCTGATTTCTTTTTCAGTCTATTCATCATTTGTATATAGGAGGAATTCTGTTTGTTTATTTTTTTTAAGTTAATTTTGTATCCAGTCATTTAATTGAAAGTATTTATCAGCTGTAGCAGCTCCCTAGTGGAATTTTTAGGGTAACTTATGTATACTATTATATCATCTAGAAATAATGATACTTTGACTTTTTTTCCTTTCCAATTTGTATTCCTTCGATTTCCTTTAGATGTCTTGCTACTACAGCTAAAACTTGAAGCACTACATTGAATAGATATGGAGAGAGTGAACCACCTTGTCTTGTTCCTGATTTTAGTGGAATTGCTTTGAATTTCTCTCCTTTAATTGATGCTGGCTATCGGTTTCCTGTATATTGCCTTTATTATGTTTAGGTATGTCCCTTGCATCCCTAATCTCTCCAGGGCTTTTATCATGAAGGGTGTTAGATTTCAGCATCTAGTGAGATGACTATGTGTTTGTTTTTTTTTTCCTTTCAGTTTGTTTACATGGTGGATTACATTTACTTATTTTTATATGTTGAATCATTCCTGTATCTCTGGGATAGAGCCTACTTGATCATGGCAGGTGACTTTTTTATATGTTCCTAAATTAGGTTTGCAAGTATTTTATTGAGTACTTTTGCATCTACATTCATAAGAACTATTGGTCTGTAATTCTCTTTCTTTGTTGAGTCTTTATGTGACTTAGGTTTCAGATGAGTGTGGCCTCATACAATGAATTGGGCAATGCTCCTTCTGTTTCTATGTTGTGGAATAATTTTAGAAGTACTGGCGTTAACTCCTCTTTGAAAGTCTGGTAGAATTATCTGCTAACATCATTTTTGGTTGGGAGACTTTTAATGACTGCTTAAATTTCAGTGGGGGTTATAGGTCTATTTAAATTATCTGATCTTGATTTAACTTTGGTAAGTGGTACCTATGAAGAAAATGATTCACTTCTTTCAGATTTTGAAATTTGGTGGAGTACAGGTTTTTAAAGTATGTCCTTATGAATCTCTGGATTTCCTTGGTGTCTGCCGCTATGTCCCTTTTTTCATTTTCAATTTTATTAATTTGGATATTCTCTTTCTGTCTTTTAGTTAGTTTCCATAACGATTTGTCTATTTTGATTTTCTCAAAGAACCAACTCTTTGTTTCATTGATTCTTTGTATTGTTCTCTTTGTTTCTATTTATTGATTTCAACACTCAGTATGATTATTTCTTGACAGCATGAAATTATCAAGCAAATGAATGGAGCTAGAAAACATCATCCTAAGTGAGGGAACCCGGACCCAGAAAGACAAACATAGTATGTACTCACTTATAAGTGTATATTAAATGTAAAGGATAATCAGGCTACAATCCAGAAAGGCTAAGGAGGACTTAAGGAGGGATGCGAGGATCTCCCTCGGAAGAGAAAATAGTATAGTTTTTTGTAGGTAGACTGGGGATGAGAAGGCAGGGAGAGGATAGGCACAGGAGGGGTGAGGTGTTGGGGGAGGAGTGGTGGAGAGAGAGAATACTGAAAGAGACAATTGGAATGGGGTCGAGATAGAAAAGCAGTACAACGGAAACTCCATGGAATCTATGAAGGTGACCCTAGCAAAGACTCCCACCAACGGGGGACAAGGTGCCTGAACCAGACATCAACCCAATCACAAAACCTTCAATCTACTAACTGGTCCTGCCTGAAGGGTGTGCTGAGACCAGAGCCTAGCAGAATCATCATCAGAGAAACCAGAGAGACTTTATCCAGCAACTGATGAGAGCAGATGCAGAAACCCACAGCCAAACATTAGGTGGAGCTCGCAGAGTCCAGCGGAGAAGGGGGAGGCGGGGAGAACTGGAAGAACCAGAGGGATCAAGGACTCCATAAGAACATAGCCCACAGAATCAACTGACCAGGACTCCTGGGGGGTAGCAGAGAACAATCAGGAAGCCTCTATGGATCTGATGTAGGCCACCTGCATATCTGTCATGGTTGTGTAGCTTGGTCTTCTTGTGGGATTCCTAACAGTGGCAGTGGGAGCTGTCTTTGACTCTTTTGCCTGCCTTTCCAAGGAAAAGGACCCTTTTCCTTCTACTGCATTGCCTTATCCAGCCTTGATATGAGGATATGTGTGTGGTCTTATTGTAGCTTGTTATGCCATGTCTGGTTGATGTCTCTGCGAGGCCTGCTCCTTTCTGAGGAGAAGCAGGGGTGTGTGTGTGTGTGTGTGTGTGTGTGTGTGTGTGTGTGTGTGTGTGTGTGTGTGTATGTGTGTATGTGTGTGTGTGTGTGTGTATGTGTGTGTGTGTGTGTGTGTGTGTGTATGTGTGTATGTGTGTGTGTGTGTGTATCTGTGGGAGAGGGAAAGTGAGGGGGGAAGACTGAAGGGAAGAAAGTAGGGAGAACTGCAATTAGGATGTAATTTATGAAAGAAAAATAAATTTTTGAAAAGGAATAGTATTTTAAAAATTATTTAAATCAATAACTAAAACTAACTAATGGCCCGGTCTTTGGTAAGAACAGGAAATAATGAATATAAACAAAAACAGTTTAACTACATCTTGGCAGACAGAAACCTATTTGTATCATCACCCTAGGTAGCATTTTGAGAAGCCAAGAATGCTTCTAAACTTACCTGTTGGAGTCAGACAGTCTTTCCAATCAAAATAGCCTGCATATATCCCAGGTTCCAAGGATCCAACAATAGGATCTGCTTTTACCTCAATGTAATTTTCAAAGAGTCGCTGGTCTAGTTCTTTCAGTGATGCCATGCTAACCTACAAGACAAAGAATGTAAAGATGCCAATTTAAGAGCAAAGAGAAAATTTAAAAATGCAAGTAAATATCCAAAATATTTTAAAGAGAAATTTTCTGTAAAGTTCAGGTTTCTGTCTTATCTGCCTTAGTAATAAAGAGAACTATTAGCATGGCTTTATTACACAGTGAGAAATAATTTCCATCTATGGACTGTAGATTATCCTACAGTCCTTTAATCTAGACTATAGGTTGTCTTATACTACTTTAGTTTTGGTAGGCAGACCGAACTGGTAGTATAAATACTAACCAGCCAGTGACCTACAATACAAAGGACACCAACTGCAGTGTTCCACATAAGTGACATCATTCAAAGGCATCCCATCATAGGCATCCTGTTAGGATGCCTATGGCTATCCTGGATTCCTCCAATCACAGGTCTGCATAACTGTGCTGTGTCTCAGAGCTGAGCACTTTGAGTGTGTCCTACAGTTACTCCATGGAGACACCAGGTTTTGCTCCCTCACGGTTTAAACAATACACCGCAGATGCTGCTAGAGTCCTGGTGTGAGTACTATGGAGACCCAGATCTAGGCACAGCTCAACACAGGGCAACTGTGACTCCTACTGGCAGTAGGGACAAAACAGATGGAAAGGCTGGCTTCAGCCTTAAGAAGTGGGTTTGGTCTCAATAGCACTCAAGTGACTAAGATGCCATTTGACAGGGCCAGTGTGCTGGCCCAGGGTACTCTGTAGCAGAGCCTCTGTAGCAGAGCACGGCCAATCTTCTTTCATACCAAATACTTGAGGGACACAGGCTCCTTGAACACCAGACCTGAACGTCAACATAACTGACAAGAAAGTGGAATGTTCATTTAAGGAGTGTAGCTACTGGAAACCTAAATACCCGCCAGGCAGTAATGAGAGCAACAGTATGAACAGAACATAATGAAAAGCCTTTAGAAGGGGATTAGAGCAGACCAGAGAACAAGATTTTATGGAGACAGAACATATAATTTCCAAAGACACAGAAATGGAAATCAAGCTCTCCTTCAGAGCACAAAGTAACATGTACAGAAATTTAAAGCTGAAGTTAGAAACAGGGAAGCAGGCCTAGTTCCAGGAGGCCTTATAACACAATCACAGAAATTCAAGTGGACATATATGAGCAATGAGAGAAGAGCCAAGAAGGAGACAAGCAGAAGAAAATTCGACTGAATCTGAGCCAGAGTTGGAGCTACAGCAGATTGGTGAGTCCAAGCTAGACTGATGATACCCTGCACACCCAGCAGGTGCATCTAATAAGAGTTACCAGTTTCTAAGTAAATATGGTGGGTGGGGGTGGGGAGGTTAAGACTCTTTCACTTTCACAGAAGAAAATCGTAAACCCTACAGAGAATAAAGGATCGGTATGAGTTCTGAAATAGCACCCCTAAACCTGAGATGACTGCACTAGTACCCACAGGAATAAAAGAACCCAACTTCAGAACCATGTCAGTCCCTAGCACATACATTTTTTGTGAGAAAGGGCACTAACCTGAAGTCAAATAAATCAGACTGGAAAGAATAACAGCTGAGGAAAATAGTGGTAGAAAATGAAATCCAAGTTCTTCCCGAACTGCTTCATGTCCAATACCTACAAACATAAACCTAACAGATTGGAACCACCCTAGAAATATGAAATAAACGTTCTAAATATGCATTCTTTTCAAAAGGTCGTTTTTGTTTGTTGTTCTATGTGTTTTGCCTGCATGTATGTATGTGTACCACTTATATGGAGGTGCCTGTGGAGGCCAGAGGAGGACATCAGATCTTTTGGAATCAGTGCTACAGATGGTTGTGAGCTGCCGTGTGGGTGATGGGAACCAACGCAGTGTCCTCTGCAGGAAAAGAAAGTGCTCTTAACCATGTTTCAGTTCCAAAGATTCTTTTAAGTGCTTTTAAAAGCGGATAGGGAGTACAGTTCAGTGGTAGAGCATGTGCTTAGCATACTAGAGGACTTAGATGATCCTTAGTAAGCCCTGCTCCACCCCACAAGAAATTCTTCAGAAAAAGAGGATGACAGTAAAAATGTAACACAGCCAAATCTATGGGAAGATAAGGCAGTGCATAAAGAAACTTTGAGCCATATATGTGTAAAAGAAGTTTACAAGAATGGCTTGTAATTGTTTTAAACTCTTTTAAGCAGCTAACAAAATAGAAAATTAAAGTTGAAGGGAAAAATTCAGTTTTTTTTAAGATGATACTAAAGAAAACCACTAATACCAAATGTAGCTTTCAAAGTATGTATGTACTTAAAAAAAAAAAAAACCAAACCAAAACAACAACAAACAACAAACCAAAAAACAGGATGCAGCTCAGTGGTAGAAACTTTCTTGGTATGTGCAAAGTCGTGGTTTGAAGGCCCTGGTACTGCAAAAAACGCTGGGGGATGGGAGAAGCGATTGGAAGGTGAGAAAAGGGAGAGGAAAGGTGATAAGGGAAAAGAAAGAAAGTGCCCACTTAAACAACCAACCATGCCAAAGAGCCAGGCCATAAAAAGACAGCTGTGGTGGCCCACACTGGGGAGGCAGAGACAGGCAGACACCTGGAGATTGGTAAGAGACTGTCTCAAAGACTCGAAGTGGACAGCTCATAAGGAATGACATGAGGCTGAACCCTGGCCTCTAATGCACACCTGCACATACACATATGTTGCTTCACACATATGAGTATCCATATACACATTCCTGCATACTTATCTAAACTATATTAAAAAATAAGCAATAACAGAAATGAAAGGGAATACTACGTAATAGCTTACACCAGCAAGCTAGAAAGAGGTTATTGACAGTTTTATTGCAGGAGTTCTGATAACACTGAGGAACTGGACAAACTCAAAAGCCAATAGAGCCCATTATTTTAAGCTTTGCACTTGCTGCTCCTGCAGAGGACCAGAGTTTAGTTCCCAGGATTTGCACTGGTTGGCTTACAACAAACCGCAGGAGATCTAATGCTTTCTTCAGGCCTCTGTGGGCACCTAACCCACACAACATACACTCATACAAACACTCACACATACATCAGTAAAATAAATCTTCAAAATTTAATATGGAACAAGAATCTAACCGACGGTAAGAGGTGTCACTAACAGTCATTAACAGAGACAGGTGTCATTAACAGAAAATCACAAACAGCAGATAAAGCAGCAAGCAAGTACATGGCAGTCTAAGGATTGACTACTGGCCTTGCCTCGCAGTGCATCTCAGCGACTTACTAAATCTGGGTGGTAAATACACCTAAACCCAAATGGTGCATTCATTTTCTGTGACTGGTTAATATCCTAATGCCCCAAGGATTAGGCTCTACTCCTTTGTTCCAGTCTCCTCCTTATTGGAATAACCGCATACCTTCATAGACTGACGTGGCCCCTCACAACCATCAGAAAGATACTAGGAAGAACTTTACTGCCAATTACCTCCTCCACTGGTGTTTGAAATCATTCCACAGTAAGTTAGTTGTTATCCCTTCCTTACAACTTCCCTCTCAAAACAAACAAACAAAAAAACCCAAGTTTCTAGAGATGAGGATTAACCAAAACATAATTCCAATGAACGGCAAGTTTCATCAAGATTAGACACAAGTGAATATAAAACGAATGAGAGAGCTAAAGAAATATCGGTAATTAGCACTGAGAATTAGTGATGAGGCCTCCTGAACAATGACAGCAGCTGAAATGCTGAGGGAACTAAAGTGAGGAGGCTTCATGGTTGCTGAGCTAATCAGAATGTATGGTTAGGTGCCATCCAGGGGTGAGAAGGAAGTGTCCTATGAATGAGAGGCCACGATCTGTGTCCCACTCTGGGGAACAGAGAGAAGAAGCCACGAGAACCTAGACATGGGCTGAGACATCTACATCTGCAATGGCTCAGAAGGTAAGAAGACATTGCCATGCTGAGACAGGTTGAAAGCAGGACATTCTACACAGACAGGGCAAATGTTCTACAACAGAGCCCAGGAAGCTGGTGCTGAATGGGTAGTTGAAAGAACAGATGAGTAGAAAAGACGAATATATCAACTGAAAGACAACATAATGCCCCCCCCCCCAAGACATTTAGGTTTTGTTCTTTAAGCAAGGAGTGGCTCAGTATATGGGCAAGAGGAAGAACCATACAGTCAGATTTGTTTCTGGGAACTCACTAGATACTTTGTGAAGGGTGAGTTGAATATAGAATTAAAAAAAACTAAGAGGTGAAATAATGCATCTGCAAAGCAGGTTCTTGAGACACCACAGGGTCAGACAAAGAAAAGCCCAGAATCTAGACAGGAACCACACTGAAAGGAATAGAAGATGGTCCAGAAGATCAGGGCTTAAGATGACAAGTGAGTAGCATAAACTGTCATGAGGGATGTAGTCAAGAACAATTCCCATTAGCAGAATAATAGATAAATGAGACAGGGATGTGACTCCGTTGGCAGGATGCTTACCTAGCATGCACTGGGTTCAGATAGCACCACTGCAAAAAACTGGTTATATTTATGTATGTTGTAATCCCAGCACTAGGGAGGTGAAGGCAGGAGGACCAGAAGGCTCAAGGTCATCCTCAACTACATATTGAGTTTGAAGCCAAACTAGAATATAGGACCTTGTTTCAAAAACAACAACAACAACAAGCACAAAAACAAATGAATAAACAAACGGTGGTAAATATATACAATAGATTACTATACTCCCTTATAGAAGTCTGTCATTTGCAATAACATGAGCAAAAATAGAAGACACTGTATTTAGTGAAATACGCCAGGCCCAGAATGACAAATATTGTAGGGACAATAGGTATCTTTGTAAAGTCAATTTCATAGCCACAAAGCATACACTAGTCCAGAAGCTACAGAGTGAGGGTATGAGGAAAGGAGAGAGTTGATGAAAGGCACAAAGTTTCAGGGAACTACTGCATGGAATATCTAACAATTAAATACTTCAACTTTCAAAATTACTTAAATAATACATTTTTAACGTCTTCACCACAAAACATGGTTAGTAAGAGGATAGAGATGCTAATTAACCCAACTAAATTTTTCAGTCACATATACACAGATCAAAACATCACACTGTAGTCTACAAATATCCAAAGCTGCAGGATCTCCATGACACGGGCAAGACATAAAAAAAAAAAAAAAAAAAAATCCTGGTGTCCAGTATTGATAGCATAGCAGAAACCAGACCAGTAACTCATTGCAACGAGTGTTTGCAAGTAAAGATGTATGGACAAAGAGTATACTGTGTGATACACAGTATGCACTACAGCTTCCAGGACAAAATGGCTTTTTGTTTTGTTTTTGCAGGGTGGCGGATTAAGGGAATGGGAGTTGTGAGACAAGGGCAGATACAAAGGAACACAGAGATGTAGTGAGAATTTCACGATTTTGGTTTCTTTAGGAAACACAGAAATGTTATAGGAATATGCTTTTGTTTTAATCCCAGGTGTGGGGATAAAAGGCTTCTTCACAGCAGCTGATTATGATTTGCCTCAAGCTCTAACAGGGGCATGGTTTTGCCAGCTGCAGACAGTTTCTGTGAGTGTATGACATTTGGAATTCTGGGGACTTTTCAGAGGACATATAAATCCTAGGGCCCCAGGAAGCTGAGTTGCTATCGTTGCTGATGTTGGCTGGTTGGTGGCTGGATGCTGTTAGTTGCAGTTCGTTAAGAAGTCATGAGCAAAGAAATGAGAAAAAGAAATTAGCTATCCTGACTTCGAAGATCAAACTTGCCCCAAGGCACTAGATGCCCTTAATCATAAGAAGTAGTCTAGCTATAGTACCGCGTCCTTTCCCCTCTATCCTTTTTTTCCCTCTTATCTAGTGTTAGGGGGCTGATAAGGGGGGGAAAGGGTGGAAGAGAGGGAAAAGAACCCACAAAGTAGCCAAAACACTGGTTACATGGTGATGAGTTGGATGAGCATAAATAAAACAGGAAGGAAACAAAGCTGCATTCATTCCCGTCAATAAACTCAAATGGTCTCAATATCTAAGGAGTATACTCAAGAAGGCTAAAAATAATGAACTATGTTACATCTAGTACATATAGCTCAAGCAATTGGAAATACTTTAAATTAGTTGCTGGATATGAAAGATTTCCCTGGATTTGTGATGAAAAGAAACTGTCCCCTCACCCTCCTGAGTGGAGTTTTTGAAGTTAGGAGCTTAAATAAAAGTTCAGTAATTCATTAAATACCAGACTTGATCAATGTCTGCATTCTCAAGTAAGGAAGAATCCTCAATTATATATATACCAAATCAGTTGTTACTTCTGAATTGTCCGATCACCTCCCACAGTAAACCTAGAGCTGTTCCTAATCAACCCCTACAAACATATATAATAGACCCATATCACATCACTACCCTATGATGATACAGGTTAAATACCACTAACAGATGCCCCCACCAAAAAAAAACTGACCAAACAAATAAACAAACAGTACCTGGAATTACAAGATTATAGATGCCACAATAAAATAACATGCTAAGGCTTATCAACCACACAGCTGTGATGTTCTCACGAAATGTTCCTGAGGAATCTGAACTGTGTCGTATCTGGTCTCCATCCTCAGAACAACGCTCTATGTCTCCCTTGGTCTCTATATGCTTCTAAGTTATCTCTTCTACAACATAGGCAATAAAAACGCAAAGAACTCATTTCCCAAAAGAAAAGACACACAAATTAAACCACATAAATGGACACTTTTACAAATAAAAATTTTAAAATTTCCTGGGAAATTATGGTCCAGACACAATGTAATCTTTCCCAAAGCAACATGGCTATTCATTACCAGGAGCTGGCAATTCTTGGTGTCCCATTAGAAGTCAGGAATGGGAGCTGATTCGTGTGGGGTAGTGATGTGATATGGGTCTATTTTATGAGTATGTGGGGGCGATTAGGAACATGTCTAGGTTTACTTTGGGGAGGATTAGATAAGTCAGAAGAAATCACCTGTCTTATTAGCAACAAATACTTTGTCTAGTACATTACAAGTGATTTTTATTTCTCCTTTTCAAAAATACCATTGTCACAATGAACATTTGCGAGTGAAGATGAGTGGACAGAGGGATATACTGTGGGACACATTATGACATACTACAGCTTCCACAATGAAATGTTTTCTATACTTTGATTTGTTTGTGTGTATGTTTTTATTTTGGGAGGAAGGCTGCAGGAGCAAAGGGTGAATATTCGGAAACAAGATGAGTAGGACCGGGATGCATGATGTAAAACTCACAAACAATCAATAAAAAGTTTATATATATATATATATAAACTTTTATATATATAAAAGTTTATATATATATATATATAAACTTTTATATATATATATATATATATATATATAAAATTATATATTTTAGTTAGTGCTTATGACACAGAAGCACTAACTTCTGTGGTCCCTTAAAGGATCTGCTAAGGGGGAACCCTATAGGGTATGGTCTTACCTAATTAACCACCACTCACAGTGTCACTCAAAGTTAAAGTGACACACATTAATCAATTAGCTTTATGTCCTCTTTTCCTTTCCTTGGGATATATCAAGTATATGAGACTGGGTCCATTCTTGGTCTCACTCAGAACTTGGAATCAAAAGACTTATTTTCAAGTCCACATTACTTTCAAGTGAAGTCTATATACTCTGCACCTCTATCCCTATGAAAATCATGGGACTAAAATATCATCCTCATTTATTTCTGAGACTCTATGTTAAATAAAATTATATATGGGGGCTGGGGAGATGGCTAGGTTGGTCAGTATTGAACAAGCATGAGAACCTAAGCTTGAATCCTGACTGTGGAGGAGCGTACATATAATCTAGGACTTGATGGCTAACTAGTCTTACCAAATTGGTGAGGTATAGGTTCCCTGAGAGCCTGCCTCAAAAAATAAGGGAGAAAATAGACACAGACATCTGATGTTGGCTTTTGGCTTACACAGAACCCCCTTCAAACACACACACACACACACACACACACCACACACACACACATCGACACATACATATGAATACAATGAACATAAAAATAAATACAATTATATCTATGAGATCATTCTATCCTTAAATGTCACTCACTGATCATCACATTTTAATAAAACCCTAAAAGCATAATTATGTGTATATTACTTCCATAGTAATTCAACTCTGTTTTGAAGGTAAAAACAAAATGAAGGGGCCAGAGAAGTGACTCAGCTGGTAAAGGTGCTGGATGCCATGCCTGATGACCTGAGTTCAATCCCTAGGATCCATGTGGTGGAAGGAGAGAATCAGCTCCCACAAGTTGTCGTCTGATTGCCACATGAATGCCATGGCATGTGCACCATAATAAACTTTTTTAAAAAAGATAAGAAAATTCAATAAGTAATTAATCTGAGAAAAGAAACAACATGAAAGGAATTTTAGAAATGGTTGTTTTCAGGCTTCTACTGGCAGAGGAAAGGCAGGAGGAAGTAAGGGCAAGGAGAAAGGAATGTGTGTGGAAAGGTCTCTTTGCCTGCTCCACCAGCCAGCACATCCCGCAGCAGGAATGGAGAGAAGGCCTGGCATCCAGTGACAATGTGAGAGGAGCCCGCTTTGAGAGCATGACCTGACAGGGCAAACAGAGACAGAGGGGACAGCTGTCCATGTGACCTGCCCTATGACTTTCCTGGCAGGCTTCTAGGTTATGTCACTGGAAAGGGAACTGAGAAAATAAGAGCTGTGAGTGACCTTTGTTTTTCTTCAGGGCAAAAGGGTTTTACTTTCTTGGCAACAGAAAATTAAGAGCTTCGGCACATAGTATAGAAAGCAGGTGTGCTGGGGTCCAAACCAGTTATTCTGTTCCTTCAGCCACAACGGAGTAAGTTCAAGACATTCAAGAAATAATCTTTAAAAACTCATAATGTGGAGCAGAGGCAGGCAGATCTCTGTGAGTTCAAGGCCAGCCTGGTCTACAAAGTGAGTCCAGGACAGACAAGGCTATACAGAGAATCCCTGTCTCAAAAAACCAAAAACCAATGAAACAAACAACCAAACAACTCAC
The DNA here is from genome assembly GCF_907164565.1 of Psammomys obesus. Taxonomy (NCBI): domain Eukaryota; kingdom Metazoa; phylum Chordata; class Mammalia; order Rodentia; family Muridae; genus Psammomys; species Psammomys obesus. The sequence continues at coordinate 3,648,749 of NW_026594462.1, forward strand.
AATGCTGGCAGGGCAAAAAGACTATTTCTTGCTGTAAGTTGTCCCCAGTTATCTTTCTCTGTGACTTAGACAAAGACTAGCAAAGAGACCAAATCTTTCTTTATGTCAGTTTCATTCTGCTTCTCAATAGTATAAACGGAGGCAACATAATTTCTGCTTATTACTTTACAAATACTTAGAAAAAATAAAATGTTGCTTCTTTCATAAGCAATTTTAAATGACATCACACATTTTAATGATAAAGTTCTTCATATGTATGTACAGTCACGTTACTACTTTATTGAATAAAAACAAAGTGGTCACTTTGCAAAGATCTTGGAATCATGAACATGAAAATTTTCTGGAAATAAACTAGACACTTGGCCTCAAAAACCTTAAGTCACAACATTTATCAGTAGGATGATTAATCTTTACGAAAAGGCAGGAAAACAAGACAGAGCCACCCACTCTGACATTTTCATTCTTAAAAAAAAGAAAAAAAAAAAGACCAAGCTAGTTTATAAACTGGAATCATCATTTATAAAAAGAAGATCGTCTACTGAGAGTAAACTGATTATAGGATTAACAAGATGATATCTTTCTTGTTTTCTTCACTGAGAAAAGTGCACTGGCACTAGACAGTGCTGTTGGTGCAGTTTTACCTAGAAATCTGATAAACGTTGCTCAGGAACTAGCTGACCTTTAACACAAGGTACTTCATTTCTTCCTTTGCTGCTTACTTGAAAAACTATAAACAAGAGTGTGAACATCCTAAAGGACAAAGTTGGCTCCATGATCTGCAGGCACATTCTTGCCTACATCCAGCAGGCGGGGCACAAAGCATGTAAAAGTTCTGGTTAAGGCAGGAAGGAAGGGGCCAGCAGCAAGAGAGCAGAATGTGCACATGCGCAGGCTTAAGTAGCCTAGCAAAGGCAGGGCTGCAGTCACAGAGAGACTACAGGAAGATGCTGGATCAGCAGGAAGAGGTCCCCTGCAGTCAGGATCTGGATGGCTCTTAGTGCCTAAAGGCTTCAATCCAGCAGGGGTCAAATGGGGAAGATTCTTAGAGATTAGGGTTGATGTTTCTCTCTGGATTGTTTTGGCTGACTTTTGAACAGCTCAGATCTGGTCAAGTAAACTGTTCAACCATGAGAAAACTTTGCTCCTGAGAAAAGCCATGTTACATTAATACTTTAAGGTGAGGAAGACAATCATTCCCACAGAAGAATGGTTTTGGGGGCCTGGAGAACTGGAGTACAGGGAGCCAAAGAGGTGCTGAGAGAATAGCTTGGCAAGGCACTGGGCTCGCCTAGTGAGTACCAAAGCACGCACTTACCTGTGTGATTTTTTCTGTGCCCTGGAAGCTGTGCTTTTCAAAATGTTGTGCTATGTTTAGGAAGGTGTGACGTTCTAAATAGCAGCAATTGCTCAGGACTATCAAAAGCCGCTGCTCCTAAAATTCAAACAGACCATTAGAAGTTTACATAGACAGTACTGGTGAATGCAAGAGATAACCCTGATCTTGTATTAAGTGTAATGATAGGCTTCTGCCCTTTAGCATCAGTATACAATGCCTTGATTTTCTTGGATGTTTATTTCCTAAAATTAACACACAGAGAAACATAATACAATTGACTATTATTACATTTACACTGAGGAATTAAAGAGACTTAAGTACAGCTCAGTAGTGAGTTCTACATCCAATACTCTCCTCCTCAAAAGAGTCAAATGTTTTGTTTAATATTTTATGTACACAAAAGGCCACACAAATTGATATCATGAATAACTACATAAATGTAGGAACTATCAGAAAATGATTTATGAATCTCTTACAACTTGATTATGAATCTCTTACAACTTAAGAGAACATTTTAATGTCATACTATCTGAAAGGTTCCTTGTTCCTTCAAAATGTTCCTGCCTGTGAGGGCCTGTGGGAATGTTTCCCATATACATTAAGAGCTTCCTTCCAGGGAGTGAGTATCCTGAGGCTAAGTCCCATCCTATGTCCCATCCTGTCCCCCCACACCCATAGGCAGACAAGGAGAGGGGAAGAGTGCCTCTTGCTGTCTTCAAGGCTCTACCCATGTCAACAACTGCTTACACAATTATTAGACTGCAACTGCAATGCTGATGAACACAGTGGGCTTTTTACAGTTCAAAAGTACTCTATCTGTAAATAAAATTCTAGGAATGGCCCCTGCTCTGCTGCAGCTGCGGTTCACTTCAGGGTAGCCTGGGTCTGTGTTCCCACAGGTGGGAGGCATTCTCTGGAATGGTGACTCATGCACGGCTTTCGGTGGAGATCCTTGACTAAAACTAAGGCAAAATCACTTTCCAGGAACAGTTCTCACCCACACCAGGTTACTCTTTCTGTGCAGAATCAAAACAACTTACAGTTAAGTACTCCAGGGAGAAAAATGCAGAAAAACACATGTTCCTGCTCTTGGAAGCACATGGACCAAAGGATGATCTGGAATCTCTAAAGTCAATAACCAAGCAAATCTATTTTCTAGTAAATATACTGAGCTCAGCCAAATGTCCAACATCTTCTCACTTCTTCATCACAATGTCCTATTGTTATATCCTGCACAATGCAGCCTACTTACAACCAGTTTTGATCACCAACATACATATAAACAGCTAGAGAAGCATTAAATAACCCAGACAAACTAAAGGCTGCTACTGGTGGCACTGAATTAACTTTTAGATAGAAAATGAAGGTCAGAGGGAGGAGCAGCCTTACCAGGCCATGGAGGAAGGCAATGCAGCCAGTCCTGATGAGACCTGAGAGGCTAGGGTCAGATGGAAGGGGAGGAGGCTCTCCCTTATCAGCAGACTTGGGGAGGGGCATGGGAGGAGGAGAGAAAGGGAGGGTGAGATTGGGAGGGGATAAAGGAGGGGTTATAGCTGGGATACAAAGTGAATAAACTGTAATAAAAAATTAATTTAAAAATATATAACAGAAAAAATAAAAAGAAAAAAAAGAAAATGGAGGTAATACTCAATATGACATTATGTTTCCATAGTGAATACATGGCAGCACAATATGAGAAAATAAGCAATCTGGGCATGGTGATGCCATCTTTCCTTTTGTCCACCTTCTGTCTTATCATGACACATTCCTTTTATAGTAGATGAAACAAATGACTTTCCAGCAGCCACTCCAAACACGCTGAATCCGACAAATGTCTCAACTGACTATAAGCCCATTCTTTACCACTCTTTTATATAGGACTCAAATTTCCATTCTAGTTGACTGAGCCGGCAAGTCCTTCCTGCTCAAATATGAGCCTGCCATATTCCCCAGCTGTCATGACCTGCTTTTCCCTGCTACAGCATTTGTGAAACCTCTTCAAAGTGACAAGAACTACTTCAGAGATCTAAAGACTAACTGTTAGCAAGTATATTTTGTCCCTGTATGTTATATGAAACATCACGTGAAATCAAAGTGGGAAGAACAATAGAATAACAATAATCTAATTCTTAAGCTCTGAATGGTTAATCTGAAGCTTATTCACACCTGCCATGGAGACACACATTTGACCATAACAGTTCAGCTGACCCATCATCCCCACATATGAAAGAATGAGCCTGTATATCACTTCTTGTTCTCTGTACAGGACCAACAATGAACACCCTTGCCCTCAAAGCAGCCAAAGCTGTGCGTAAGATGTCTTCTGACTCTTACTTAGCAGTTCAGCAAGGAATGCTATCCATTTCCTTTTGGTTAGCACAGCCCTGAGAGGAGCCTGGTCTCCTGAGAAGACAAGTCAGATCTGATGAGACCTCTCCACTAGGGAAGAACACAGAAACACACTTTGGAAACCAATGAATGTATTTTGGGAAGTAAGTGGACATGTAAGATGCTGTGAGGAGCACAAGTAAGTAAAACCCTGGGAGACTGCTGAGAGCATGGTGGCAGCTCTGCATCTCCTGGGAGCTGGGTCAATGGGACCACCTTGCTCTCCTCTATTCCTAAAGAGGGGTGGCAGGCTCACAGTAGCACTCCAAGTCAAGGTGCACACCAATCAGCTAGGAAATGGCTGATGGGTCACACAGTATTTGCTGGGAGGTGAGAAGGGAACAAAGGTCAGAAAAGTCAGTGTGTATCAATTAGGCTCCTGTTGGAAGACCAAAAAAACAATAGCTAGTAAGGGCTTCATTTCAAAGGCTCTTTCCCTCAACTCCATCTTTTCTATTCCTTTTTCCTATTTTAACATGAAATGGCTGGTTTCAATCCTCTTCATGTCTGCTCTTAGGTCCTGTCACTTTTCTTGCTGATTTGTTTTGTTGTTGTTTAACACAAGCTAGAGTAATCTGGGAATAGGAACCCCAATTGAGAAAATTACTCCATCAGATTGCTTGTAGAGATTTGGTTTTTGGCTTTGTCATATAACCTACGTCCAAATAAAACAGGGAACTTGTAGAAATAAAGCAGAGAAAAGTGGAGTTTGTCAGGCTAAACAGGGAAATGCTGTGAAGGAAATACCTTGCCTTCTACCTCCTTCTAGTCCATCCAGGCAACTCTGAGGCACCAGGGAACAACCGAGCCACCTTTTAACACTCAAGGTGCACAGGTGTGTTGGGTCTGTTTATGTAACTCAGTGTGAACACACAAATCTTTATACAAGACAATGTAGTTCCAGAGTGTGCTGCGGCGTCCACAGTCCCCATCCCACGTGGGATGGTACCTCCCACTCAAGTTTACCTTTAACATGACAGACTCCACTTTCTGTGTGCCCCATTTTACTTACTGAAGTCAAACTGAAGTCTTCATGGATGCTTCCAAACAAATCAGGTGAAGAAACATCAACAGAAAGACTAAATGCAGAAGAGACAAAGAACAGTCACAATTAAAACTGACTCAAAGGCTTCAAATGTTTTGATGAAAATGGCTGAAAAACTTTCTGTAGGTTTTATTTGTATTAATTATTAGTATCATAAGCAAACACTAAGGACTATCTCTTATTCTGGGCCAAAAGACACTTGTTTGGGGCATTCTCAATACTTAAAGTGCTCAAGTGATTACATTAAAAAAAAAAATCACTAAATGGAAAATTTCAAATAATACTCATGTAATTAAAATGTTTTTGACTATCAGAATTTCCAGGGGAAGATTTGAAGCTGCCTTTCTCAGTGACCTAATTATAGATGAGCTAAGAAATTAGCAATCATTCCCCTGTTGGGGGAGCAGCCTTACCAGGCCACAGAGGAAGACAGTGCAGCCAGTCCTGATGAGAGCTGATAGGGAAGGGGAGGAGACCTGAGAGGGAAGGGGAGGAGGACCTCCCCTATCATTGGACCTGGGAAAGGGCATGGGAGGTGATAAAAAGGGGAGGGTGGGATTGGGAAGGGATGAGGGAGAGGTTACAACTGGGATACAAAGTGAATAAACTGTAACTTATAAAAAAATAAATAAATTGAAAAAAAAGAAACTAGTAACCAAAAGCATAAAGATATGAAAGGGGAGAGCAGGGTAACTGACCCACTAATGAACTTACTAATTTAACAGAGTCATAAGGAACACATTAACAGATTATTTTTTTTAACTCGACTGACTTAAATCTATATGGCATTCTAACATGACAAAATATCAAATAATACTTTGAAATAAAAATAAATAGAACTAAAGATACCAATTTGAAGAGAATTGAAATCTAAACAAATGGTAACTAAAATAGCACTAACTGATATAAAGTATATTTGAATGAACAGAGCAGAAGATAAAGTTTGGAAATGTTGTAATTCAGATTAGAATCCAGCTGATGTGTGAAACAGGAATTTTAACAAAGTAACCAGAAAAGACTGATTTAATGGTGAGACCAAGGCTGGGAATAGTAACACAGCATTCCGGTGTGACAATGAGCCATATACACAAAGTCAGGTCAAAGAAGACCTACAATCATGAAAAACCTGGGGCTGCAGACATGACTGTGGGGACAGTGCTGGCACCCAGTTGTGAGAAGCAGAGTCAGGCCTCTAACGTGATGTAAAGACACGTAATTATCCTCTCAGTTCAGTTATTATCCTCTCAGTTGCTGCTCCACATAGCAGCATGGAGAGAGACACATAGGAGAGAACTACAAGTGTCTGTCAGGAGTCAGGGTTTGGGTGGGGACTGCAGAGAGTGAGGGCAGCCAGGCATATAGTAAGTTCACGCCAACCTCGGCTACATGTGAGACCCTACCTCAGTATAGAATGTGTGCGTACATTTTATTACTCTTAAATGCATCAATGAGATTCATTACATTTTTACTTACTGAGTAGTATCTATGTCTGCATCAGGCTTGGTGCTCAGCTGTTCCAGGCAGTATATAAAAACCTGGATTTAAAGTAGCAAGTTTCAGTGATAGGAATTTTCAGGTATCTATCTACTTGAATATTAAGACAACTTTGCATAAACGAAAGCAGGACTGTCTGGCCCATAAAAAACGAAGTAGGGGGAGAGGGGTGTCTAATAAAAGTGTGTATATGTGTGTGTGTGTGTGTGTGTGTGCACGTGTACATATGATTATACATGCTAACTAAGTGGTAGAAATAGATATCTTATCAATGTCTAACTATGCAATGATAGAATATTAAAAGCACCTTATTTGAGTCACTTATGTTCCTGGATATATTTTAGGAGAAAGGCACTTTTACTTCTCCTTATTTATGTACAAACATACTCAACTTCATGTATGTACCTAATCGAACAACCTTACAACTCTAGGTAAATTACAAGCAACCAATTTTCATTTAATTTATTCTGCTATCTAAAGAAACTGAGTACAAAGTACCATGAGGACACAGACATTAAACACACAGGTACTACTTAAAAAAAAAAAAAGAAAGAAAAGGAAAGAACTAATCCTACATTAAGTTCCACTTGTACAGCCATCTTACAGATGGAATTTTATTTTATTTTTTTAATTAATTTATTTATTATGAATACACTGTTCTGCCTGCATGTACACCTACATGCCAGAAGGTGACACCAGATCTCATTATAGATTGTTGTGAGACATCATGTGGTTGCTGAGAATTGAACTCAGGACCTTTGGAAGAGCAGGCAGTGCTCTTAACCTCTGAGCCATCTTTCCAGCCCCGGATGGAATTTTAAAAGAACCCGTTTTTAACAGTGACATGAATGTTATCAACGGTGAATAACAATCAAAGCCTGGCTTCAGAGCCTACATCGCTGCTTTCTGTTACCTGCATGATGTTGACGCTTAGTTGGCAAACCTCCTCCTGTGTTTTAGGCTGTTGAAAGACCTATGAAGGAGAATTCAGATTAAAAAAAATGTTTTGATTTTGCTAAGAAAATAACACATTTTCCTTGAAAGTTAGATATAAAAGCTAGAACACCAACGACCCCTCTGGGTGTTGGCATCATTACTCTGAAGGGCTAGCCTTCGGTGGCTTCCTACCTATGGTGGTTCTGATCCCCAGCTGGCTGACAATATCCACGTCAGTCATTTAATCAGTCCACAAGGACCCTGGTCTGCTTGTAGCTGCTGGAGTCGCATTTTAACGGCTCAGCCTGCCCTGGAGCCTGAACTCAACATGTCTATGTTGAGTCCATTGAGTAAGAGAGCACAGCTCTTGGATGGCAGTGATTCTACTGTTTACTGCGATTCCCAGGCAGGTGGAACAGAACAGAAAACTCACGCTGGCTTCTCCAGGCTTGCAATCTACAACACCCTTCAGCGACTGCAGGGAGTGCACGATGCTCTGTTCAAACTGACATGGCTGAAAAGAAAGAAGAACCTTCTTAAACACAGGAACAACACTGGCTAAGAAGTAGTAGTTATGGAGCTGGATATTCCGAAAGCTCAATTCCTCAGATTTACAGAAAATAACAGAGACACAATCTGACCAGAAATCTATACTCATTGAGGTTGAGATGAGCATGTTTTAAATGGATAAATGCTGAGACTAAGGGTTATCTAATTCATCTAGGACTGAGTACACTTTCTCATCAAAATTCTCTTGCCATAGGAAACTGACAAGGAGCCAGTGTAAGGTCTTCACACTTGAGGACTGCACTGTGTGCATACTGCGCATGAGCTCAGTCTCCTAAGTGGACCGCCTCTCTAACAACTACCTAGAGCAGATAGGAGATCCCTAAAAGTCAGGTAAGTCATGGTACTCATTTTCTACATCTGCTAAGAAAAAGAAAAAAACAAAAACAACAAAAAAAAGAAGCTTGCAACTATGTTTAAGCAAAGATACCCCAAGGAAAGTGGGAACAGACCCCAACATCCTAGTGTCTATATTCTATGTTCATGTGAAGTTCACACGAGTGCACCCGATAGGCAGAATTCTTATTACATGCTTTTCCAAGCTGAGACACACCAGCATGACAGTCACAGATTCATTCACTCTTCATTCATTCATTCATTCATTCATTCATTCATTCATTCATTCAACATGGAACTGTAATTTAAACACTAATTATCATGAAGAAAACACTGGAATTGATAAAGGAATGGTGCTGGAGGAGCTTCTCTCTACATAGGATGGACCAAGTCCCTGAGAACAGGGAAGCAGAGTCTGAGGACAACATGGAGGGGCAAGAAACCACAGGGACTGAGAACCACAGGAAGCACAGTGAATTGCCAGCATGGTTTTCGTGAAGGGAGAAGCAGTCTCCTCACAGGAGTTAGGTGGAGGTTAAGGGCATGTAAACCGTTCTGTCCCCTTCAGAGACTTAGAGTGCACATGCAACAGGATGAACTGCTCAGAGCTGGGATGCAGGCTTGTGCTCTAAGTCTTGACCCTCCTTTCCTTTTGAGAAAGTTCTGTGCTGAACAAACACAAGGGTCATTCACATCAGGCTACCAAACCAGGGCAGCTTCTTCCTTCACCTGCATTTGACTAGAGGATGTTTTGGCTGACTCCAGATGTGCAACTGCGGTTGTTCATTCACATGACCCAATGGGTTTAGTTCTTTTTAACCCTGTGTGTACTCATATGGCTTGTGTGTGCAGGAGGGTGTGTGTGGGGGTGGTCAAACACAAAATTGATTATCTTATGATTGTAACTGCACTAGGGAAACCCAAATTTAAAAACAGACTATAGCCTTGTTTCTATAATAATCAGTCCAATCATTTTTCCAGGGTCCTTCTACAATAACCAAGTTTTACCCAGCAGAACTCTGCTCTACAGGCAGGCCACAGAAGGCTATACGTGTGTGTTTAATGAAACAGGGATTTTAACTTTCTCAGACTGAACATACATCTCTATTCTCCCTTTCAAAAAACTCATTTGGGACATGCACAGGCATTAAGGTAACTTGATGTCTAACTTCCTACCCCTGTTTAATCAGAGACTGAGATCCCAATAATTCTCTTTGAGCATATCTTTTAAGCTCACTATGATTATTAGATAGTTACCTGGAAGATATTTTAAAATATAATAAGGAATAATGCAAATGAGTTAATAGCATGATGGTTCCAGTTATTACAAGAATTAATTTAACAAATAAAATCCTTTGTCCAAAACTCTGCAGTATACAACATGCTCTAGGGCACAGAACCATGTTTACTTCTAAGCCCACACCATGAAGACATATCCTGATCCTTCCATGCAAACAGGGACTCAGGCTGAACAGAGTCTAGGTCTTTCCTAGGACAGGTTTGACTCTCAGTGCAGTACAGAACACTTGTTTCCATGTCGGCATCCTTCAGAAGAGCGGGCCATGTTATAGGCATAAGCCACAGAGGAAATGTGAGATATTCCAGTTACCATGTTAGACAGCTTAAGAGGAAACTTTCATCCTTGTTTAAGATAGCATCTCTTTGTTGGCTAGCTTTAATAGTCACCTCGACACAGCATAAAGAGTCATCTGTGAGGAGAGCCTCCGCTCAGCAGCTGCCTGCATCAGGTCAGCCTGCGCATGCCTGTGGAGGGTGGTCTTGCTAACTAATACAGCAGGGCGCAGACCGCTGTGGGCAGCACTATCCTAGACGAGTGTTCCCAACTGTACGGGAAAGCTGATGGGAAGGAAAATCGCTTCCAGTCATCAAGCATCCTCTTCCATGGTTCCTGCTTTACTTCGCTGGCTGTGAAGTGAGTTTCTGAACTGAAGGAAATATTGGGTAGAACAGCCTGACTTTTTGCCTGTGACTGTGACCTGGACCTGTAAGCTAAAGAATCCCTTTCTTTCCCTAAGCTGTTTTTGGCCAGAATATTTTAACACAGCAACAGAAATGAAACTAGAATATTCAAATGACTTCAACATATAATCAATATAAAAATTATTTTATAGTCTTCTATGTATCTCATAGAGTGATGAGCTAAATACTATATATACCCTTTCTCTAAGGATTTAGTGTGAGAAAGAACTAACCAAATAATACTTAGACGCAAATATTGCAATCAGCAGAACAAATCTAACCAAATAGAATCATAACTGATCTTTCCCAACTCATGTCTTGCATGACCCTAAAAGTAGGCATGGTTTTTTCTAACACCGAAATATACTTGAATGCACTTACACTGTCCTGGAGCAGAGAGAGCCTTGGCCTTCAGAGGAAGACAACCAGCCTCAAGTTCCAAAGTAAGCCTACCCAGAGCCGGTATAGGGATTCCAGGAAAGAGAGATGTCATATGGAATCTTTGTTCCTGACTTATCACTGGCTTGTAACTTGTGGAGACAAAGCCACTTTACTGTTGGAAGAAACTGGAAGTTCTACCCCCAGAATTTATTTTCTGTCCCTTGCAAAGGAGGGCATGAAAGAAACTGGCAGTAGCCATATCGAGCAGCTATTTCCTGGGGCATAGGAATGCTTTCTAGCCAACGGCCTCTTTAGACAGTGGCTGTGGCTCCTCAGAGACTGCTTTACTTTCTTCCTGACAGGAGGAAGGCCTTGATGGAACCACCAGAACAGCCATACAAGAACCAATGCAGAGCGCCACAAAGTCAGACAATAACCTGTCTAGATGCAGCCAGTGTGAGGGAAAAAGGCAACCCCTGTCCTGTGTCCTCTGTGCTTCACCAGTGACTCAGTCCCTATCAGACTGTTAGAAGCACCCCTCAGACAGGCATGAAAACATGAAAAATTATGAGAGGTATTTTCAAACCTACCCAGAAAGAGAATGTTTCTAGACTGAAGAGATCGTGAGTGTTGGGTGTCTGACCTGGGCCTGCAGCATCCTGAGCTTCTTAGCTTTAGCTTGGTTTTAGCTTTGGGGACAGAAACATCATTCTCCTGTCTTGCTTCTCTGAAAACTTCAAGTTGCTAAATAGTGTGGAATTAAGTACAATCTAACTAAAAAGTAATGCAAACCAAAGTAGTGATGCAGTGATGAAGGCTGGTAGAACTCTAAAATAAGCCCACTGCTTTCACTCAGTATAAATGTCTGTGTCAGCAGTAAGCAAGACTGACTCTGGGAAAGAATATTTTCTAATTATTTTCTAATTCTAGAAACTACAGTAGAACATAAAATGAATATGATCCTTATTAACACAAAAGCATTTATTTTACATAACAAACACTGATGACTAATATTAAAAAAAAATTGAAACTTACTAGGGAAGTCAGTCCTTCATTGTCAACAACCCAATCTTCTTTTTCAGCTAGTCTCTTAATTTCTACATGGAAAACAAGGACACAAATACTTTCTATTATAGTTATCTCACTGAACTTCAACAGAGACAAAAACATTCATGAGTTGTGACTTTAAGATTGGTAGATTTAAGGATTTGGTAATGCATTTTTCACATTTTCTAACCAAATGTTCTTGCAAATACTTGTGGGTTTTTGTTCTGTTTGTTTTTAACAGAGCAGCCTACTCTGGAGCCTTCTAGATTAGCACAGATACCTCAGAACAGTGATTACTTAGCATTTTTCACAACAGTGCTAGACTTGTGCAAAGTAAGCCCTCCTGCATCTCTCCTCTGACCTCAGTCGGTCCTTTCTCTCATTCCTGAATGGTGGCTGGCTGTCGCTTGAGGAATGACACTTGCCCAACTTTCAGCAGGCCAGGCTTGGTTAGGTACAGGTAGAGAGGAATGTTTAGCTTTTTACTTGGATTCCATTCTCTCTCCTTTGACACAATGTACTAACTACAAATTCTATAGTGCAGGGCCCTCCCTTCTTAAAATCTTGGAGGCAGATGATAATGGCCTATGCTATTTATAACAATGTTCTTGTTTCTTAAAACATTTAATACTTTAAAGGTCATTTTATAAAAATAATTTGGTGGCATTTTAGTGGCCTTTTGAAAGAAAATGGCCCCCAAAAGCTTATAGGAAATAGCACTGTTAGGAGGTGTGGCCTTGCTGGAGGAGGTGTGGCTTTGTTGGAGGAAGTGGGTACTGGGGTAGACTCTGAGGTCTCATAGCTCAAGCTGGGCCTAGTTCACTTCTGCTGCTTGTGGATCAACAAGTAGAATTTTCAGCTCCTTCTCCAGCACCATGTCCACTTATACTCTGCCATGCTTTCCTCCTTGACAGTAATGGACTAATCCTCTGAAGCTGTAAGCCAGCTCCCTAACACACCTTCTGCTGTATGTTGCAACGTCACCATTATGCAACGTATACGGAGATCCAAAATTAGGTCTTGGATAATCTGTAGCATGTCATTGGGAATTTCCAGAGCAGTCAATGATTCGTAAGTCAGCCTGGCAAACAAAACACAACACAAGTCAGTAAGTGGGGTCCCAAGCAATCCCTGTCACTGTTTAGACCATCCTGAAATTAGGCTGCATGGAGGTTATGAGTGACAGCACAGCAGGGACTGTACAGGGTCTCAGCAATAAATGGATGCACCCAGAGCATACCACTCTCAATCAGCACACACACCAGGAATGCTTAAAAGCTGCTTGGTTAGATTACAAGTGAGAAACAGAAGCAACAGGATGGAGAGATGGAAAATAAATTCTTCACTGGCATGTTAAGAAGCACATCTTGCCCTGGGTTGCTGACCATTTTCAAAAAGCACTTCAGTAAACAAATATACGTAAACCTACTGAGCCCTTTCAATGAGGATGGCTCCCGTGTGTCCACACTCACCTTATGGTCTGGATGACATGTGCAAGCCACTGCCCTGAGAGCTCTGCCTGCACCTCCCAGCCTCCATACTGCCTCCCATCACCCTCTCGGAGACTGAGAGGGAGCAGGGCTCCCCGGATCAGCTTCACCAGGGAGTGCATTACTTCCTGAATCATTTTCTAGAAAATGAAAAACAAAACTGCATTATGATCATCAATCTGATAAAGATTGTGCCAAATGATGAAAAATATATTGACTGTAAAGTCTTCAAATAATGCTGGGAGAGAAAAGCCAAGCACTCTGAAAAGCTGACATTCTCATCCCTCACTTACCTTGAAATCATTTTGTCTCTGCCTTACATTCTTCGATCTTTCAATCTGGCCTGACTTCTCAGCAGTCTTAGAAATTGAAAAACAAAACAAACAAACAAAAAATATATTAGCTCTCTTTTAGAAATAACTTAGGAAAGTTAAGAAATGCTTTAACATCTACACATGAAGACATGAAACTTAACCTGACTAAATGATATGCTAAGACATAACAAACAAACAGAAACCTTCCCTATTCCAAAAGAAGTTAGCCTTCATCTTTCTAAGTATGGGTATAAATCTGTGCACAAACCCAAGAATCAAGTTGAAAACTACAAATTTTGTAGGTGAATTGGGTGTGCTATTTTTTGCCAATAATCCCTGCAGTTGAACCACAGTGCATCATGCCCACAACAGTGTTCTTCCCATCATGTCTTACTGCCCGGCACAGCAACAGAGGAAGAGTCAACTTTGAGTCAATGGCGTGATCCCCAGAGCACCTGTTCTGTTCCTTTGGTAAGTATTTATTATAAACGCAGTCGCTACATCTGTCACTTTATTTTTATTTGTGAATCATTATCTTCTTTATAGCGTACCTTAGCAGAGAATACATTCTACCTTTCTGGAATTATTTATTTCTGATTACTCATAAAGCCTATGTTTTTCTTTACTTAGTGTAATGCATGGAAGACTGTTTTCATAGTTAAGAGAAATCTACTCAACTGGATTTCTGCTAGTTTCTTCTTGACAAAAGGTCTGACAACCAAATACTACTACAAAAATACCTCAGAAGGACAAGCTTCTTGTCAGATGAAGAAGCTATGACAAAATTAAGCACTGTAGAACCAGCTCTGATACTTCACTGACACAATACAAAACAGCTGTTACGTTTAAAATTTCCAGGTATTGTTCATTAAGTTTTAAGATATGTCAAAAGACCTTTCAAATTAAGGGTAGACATATCATAAATTATTACAGTAATAGCTTGAAGTTAATGTGGAAATATAAATAACATGTTATCTATGCATAGATATTACACACATGCTAGAGACACAGCATGTGGAGCTGGTTTATGGAATGAACATCATTGATGTGAAGGAGTAGGGCGGTTGTGCTGATTAAGAGTCACCAATCAACATATACACAGCACACACCCTTTAACTTGCATGTGTCTAAAAATTTCATATTAACCTATGAAGCCTTTATCACTTTTTTTCTTTGTAAAAAATGCACTTTTGCTTTGAAACTAAAGAAATGTTAATTCCAGGCTTACCTCACAATCACTGAAAAAAGCTAACTCCTGAGTTCATTGCCTTACGCCACTCCAAATTCTTTACACGAGATGGATCATCTCTTTGTTTTTAATACAAATGAGAAATACCCAAAGTGCAGTAAACAGGAAAGTGCCAAGATTAGGTGTCCAGTAATGATGAGCAAGCTCTGGGCCAGCCTGGATGTTGCAAGAGTGGAGGCCATGAGCACAGGTGAGATGCTACCACGGCCAGGAAGGTGCCACATCAAAAACATTTCTCTCTTCCTCCCAGCCAAACCACAGGGCTCTACTGCCCTGTCTTCTGCTTTGTCCCACTCACGACGTGACACACAGCAGCCTTCCATATGCTGCCTTTTGTCAGATCATAGTTCGGGACACTTTTTTCTTTTCTATCTTCTTCCACTAACTTTGCCTATAGTTTCAAATACTATCTCTCACATGGGTATCTGCAGCACAAATCCTCTGAGACTCATACAGGGTTCTCTTGAATAATTCACAGGACCTCACATGCAACACACCTAAAAACCAGAAACCTAGCAGGTTTCCTCCAAAGAAAGAGACTCTGTGAATGGCACCTGCTTACCCAGAAGCCAGCTTCAGTACTCTATCTGAATGCTTGTTTCATTCACCCCACGGTCCACCAGCAAGACCTGCACACCACCTCTGAATGCAAACTACTACCTTCTCTCCACCTCCACCGACAACACCTCTCCCACTCCTGTTCTTCCTGCACACACAGCCCTGTTTTTTTTTCCCCATCATCCTCTCCAAAAGGCAGCTAGCCCACTGTGTTTCCAGCCTCACCGCAACCCACTGACACCTAAGCCTGCTGTGCAAGGGCTCTCCTCGGATACTCCCCTTGGGGACAGCTGTAAGCTCCTTTGTCTACTTCTTGCATGCTAACTCCCTCTCAGCTGAGAGATTATGTCTTCTGAGTCCCTCTTACTCTGCATCCCATTACTGACCATCTTCATTAGAAGCCTAGCTTTGTTCCTTTGGTACGTATTCACAGAATTAGAATAAGTTTTTTTAAATTAACTTTTAATTGGTCTCTTCACAAGGGGGAAGAAAGTAAGTCTTATCTCAGTTGTATTACTTACATGGTATCTTAGTATTTTTAGAATGTATTTATGCAAGTATACATGTGTGCACATGTATAGCATGTATATACATGTGTGTGTGTGTGTGTCCGTACCTGGCACACTGTGGTTAGGATCCTGTTCATTATTTCAAAAGCATCTGTACATTCAATCTGTGCATTTCAATAAATGCCTTCCAAAATCACCTAGGTATCAAGTCTTGTTATCAAAGACTGGTCCACCACTGGGATAGAGCATACTATACTTGCTTTCCTATGCTATGTTATGTTGTGTTGTGTTGTAATGTGTGTTGTGCTGTGCTATGCTATGCTATGCTATGCTATGCTATGCTATGCTATGCTATGCTATGCTATGCTATGCTATGCTACGCCTCCTGAAAAGCCTGGTGAGCTCAGTTCTTTTCTGGAAACCTAACTGTCAACAAAATGGAGAACAGAGGGCTCAGAGTTTCATGTGATGACAACAGTTTTGATATTACAGAAGTGAGCAATTGGCTTAAAAATCCCAAAATAGAATATAGGGGTTCATAAGGTCTTCCCTATTTAAAAGCAAATCTAAATTTTTAAAAAACTTTTAATAACACTTAAATTTGCTTCAAGTTATGGGACTGTTAAAATGCTGATTCCTAATGTCTAACAATTATTTGATGCTTTAAAATACACTACATTTGAAGCACACCCACAGGTGAGATAGTATTATCAAGCACTTCGTTAACTAAGCCTCAGCTCTTTCCTGCACACACAGACCAAAACCAGTTTGTGGTGAGCCCAACGGCAGATTTCACTGTTCTGATTCACATGGGCCCAAATAGTTTAAAGAAGTGACTACTGTTTAAACTGCTGCAAACTTGGAACAAATGAGCTCTTAATAAACCAAAACAGTTCTACAATAAGAAAAATGAGGCCATTTGACGTGAACTGTGTTTAAAGCACTCATATTAATTATCTAAATTGCTAGCTCTCCTCCCAATGTCCATTTAATGAAGTTTCTGGTTTCACTCATAGAATGACCGAGGGGATATACTTTCCAGCTCTGCTGCTTCTTGCCACTTTCCTGTTGTGGCTTCCAGACTTCTTGACAGAAAGTAAATACTCTAAAAGCATGTCGAGTTTTTGGAGAGAACCATACTTGCTACTATAAACTTTAAAGAAAAGCTATGGACAGAAACAGAAACATCACAGGCATAGGCAATTCAGTAGGCTAGTTAAAATACATTTATTTCAACAATCTGTTGTCATGAAATCTAAAGTAAGCCACAGTTTTCATCTACAACCAAATATTTATATATTTACTCTAACTAGGTAGGGCCTATAGGGAAGGCTATTCTAACTGAGATAAGTAAGATCAAAACCATTCGTCAACTTTACGACTCTAGGAAGACACAAAACGACTATTTGTGCCACATACAAGAAATGATGCAGCTGGGGGGTTGGGGGTGGCCCATGCCCTTAATCCAGCACTTGGGAGGCAGAGGCAGGCAGAGGCAGGCAGATCTCTAAATTCAAGGCCAGCCTGGTCTACAGAGAGTTACCAGGAGAGCCAGGACTACAAAGAGAAACCCTGTCTTGAAATAACAAACAGAAAGAAAGGAAGCAAGGAAAGAAGCAAGCAAGGAGGAAAGGAAAGAATGAAATGATCAGGAAAAAAAACAAAACAAAACAAAACACTTGGGTGGAAATAAGTAGCATGGCTTAAAAACCATTTTCTAGAGGATTCACTTGTTATGTAATTTAATTTACCTTGACATCTTTTTATGCAATTGTAGAAGCTTATCAGTCTACTACTTTCCAATGCTACTAAATCTTGTTTACAGCTATATGTGCCAGGCCAATTTCATTTCAAATACTGGAATAATTCTGATAGAAGACATGGCACTGGGGTTAAAGTGTGTCTGCTGCATTGTGGACAAGACTCTACCACTGGGCTGCATTCTTGTTAACTTAGAAACACAGCTTATCACAGAGTATTAGTTGTTTCTCAAGATCTCCACTTGAAGGGATGACAATGCCAATTTTCACCAGCCCATAAAGTGATGAAAATTCAAAGTACATTTCTTTTGGATGCATATGATTTTTCACATGCTCATAACTGGGGACAGATGTATATTGTCCTTAGGATGTTCAGTACATGTGAAAAACTGCAACAGAAGTGCTGCTTCACACACACACAACCTGCAGGACCAGAAGAGGCCAAGGTGGAGGGCAGAGGTCCAAAGGACTTACAGCCTCCCTCCCTGACATGCCAGAATCCTAAGACTGCTGAGTCTGCAGAGACCACAAGCTCCTATTCTCTCTTCTCCACAGAGCCCCAAAGAACCTGCTAAAGCCCGAGGGCTCAGATTTTTACCTTTTAACTCAGAGCAGCTGTGCCAGCAATCCACTCCATAAGTTCTCTTTTTACTGTCTACTTTCTATCACACTCTTGACTGACTGCCTTGAGGGTTTTGCTTTTGATTGTATATTGCTCAGCTAGGTCTTAGGACTGTTGTTTATTTTCTCCACCTGGCTTACGAAGGCATTCATCATATTCTTCAACCACACCTCACATGATTCACTCATTCCTACAATTTTTTTTTCTGCCTTTCATGCTTAGCCTCTCATCTTTTTACTTCTTGTAACCTTCCACATATTTAATACTCTCTGTGATCTGTAGACCCAATAACGTCCCAACTTCCCCCTTCCAGCTACTTTACCCACTTAAGTTTTTCTAAGTTGATCTAATTCTCAATTCTTATCATTGTCAACCCTACTTCTCTCCCACTCCTAACCTTAACTAAAATTCAGTGTACTCCATACCATGCTTGCTTGTTTATCCTCCAGGAGCAATTGAAATCAAAAGGGCCACTGTTATTAATTGGCTAATATGACTTTTGCACAGTGGTAATAGCAAGCAGATGTGGCTGTTCTCCCAATTAATAATCTACTCAAGGGAAAATATAAAGTTTATACCAGATACCATGAGCTCCTAGACTAAAGAATTGTTTTCTAAACTACACACTCAATCCAACCATACCCACGTCCCACATAAATACTGCAAATACTTTAATAGCTGATAAAATTGAATATACAAAGCAAAATAACTCAGGATGCATTAATTCCAATGCAGTAAAAAAAAAAAAAAAAAAGAAATGGAATAAGACAACATAGCTCCTGTAAAAATTACTAAACCTACAGTAATGCCACCTAGTGAGAGTAATTGAAATGAAATTCCAGACAGAAAATTCAAAATATAATTTCAAGTATGTTCAAAGACATAGGCAATTAGCTGAAAATAAATAAGGAAGGTAATATATGGCATGAAGAAAGAATTCAACAAAGAGAAAAACTATTTAAGTGTTGAAACAAAAACAGTAAGCTCAATTTAAAAATATTGTAGAGTCTCAGTAATAAAGTAAATCAGGGAAGGAGAAAACAAGAGCATCTGGGGTGAAGGCAAAATACAGGAGCTTGAACAATCAAACAAAGACAAAGACATGATGAAGCCACTAATGGGCATCTAAAGACACACTTGACACTCTGAAAAGCCTAATCTTAAAGATAATAGACACAGAAGGAGAAAAAAATCTTGTTCTAAAGACATAGGAAACATTTTTTTTTTAAATCCAAAAAGAAAACACCCAGAGTCGGGAATGCCACTGTGGACATAGGAGGCATTTAGGATACCAGATGGACAAGACCATGAACAAACCTCCTCACCTCAGATCATAATAAAAACACTAAAGAGACAGAACAGAAAGAAAGTACATTGAGAGCAAAAGAGAGAAACACCAGGTCACATGAGAAAGCAGCCCATTAAAACAACAGTAGACTATTTCGAAACCTTAAGAGTCAAGACAGTTTAGACAACTTTCTACCCAGATTACAAGATACAAATGAAGCTACCTATCAAAACTTAATGAAAACTTTACATGATAAAAACAGACTAAAGGAATTTATGACACTAAGCTCTACAGACAATACTTGGAGGGATATTTCAGACAGAAGGGAGTCCATTCACAAGAACCAGGAAGGAATAAGCCACAGAAAGGAATAAGCCACACTGGAACTATAGTTAAGAAGAAGGGAAGAAGCAAATCACAAGATCAACAGGATGGCAGGACTCATTATACATCTTTCAATCAAAATTCAGCATGCTGATGGTCTCCACTCCCAATTCAAAAGGCACAAGCTAGTATACTGAATCAAAAAGCAAGGTTTATCTATTTGTTGCCTCCAAGGAATGCACCTCCCCTCAAAAGATAGACAGTACCTTCACATAAAGGATGTAGACACATTCTAAGGAAATGAACCCTAGGAAAGGAAAAGGTATCACTCAGCTGATACCAGTTTAGTACTGCTTTTAGGTAGTAACAGAACAATTTTCTGAATTTCAGTGATATCTCTTATATTACCAAAAAAAAAAAAAAAATCCTATACTAGACTAGAAAATCTTTAAAAATATATGATGCATATATTGGATGCATATGACCTACCAAAATTAACCAAGATGAGATCATTTAAAAATATCCATATCATGCAATGAGACTAATACCAATGCTTTCTCAAACAATCTCATAAATAGAAAAAAGGAAAATACCAGGCTCTTCAAGCTAAATTATTATTACCCTGATATTAAAATGAGACAAAAACAAAAGAAGAAACAAAAATTACATATCCATCTTCTCTGATGAACATCAACCCAAAAGTTATCATCAAAATACTTACCAAGCAATTCAAGGACACTTTTTAAAGATTACTTATCATGAACAAGTTGGCTTTACTCCAGGTGTCTGGAGATTACTAAATACACATAAATCAACCAATGCTACAAATAACCTAATGGTCTCAAGGATAGAAATCACATGATCATTTTGACACAAAAAAGGCTTTACAAAATCCAGTATCCCTTCCTGTTAAAAGTTATAAAAATTCCAGTGACATTTTTCAAAAAATAAAAAATGTTAAAATTCATATGGAAGTAAAAAAGTTCCCAGAGCCAAAGTATCCTGAGCAAACTAACAAAAAAAAAAAAAAAAAAAAAAAAAAAACACTGCTGGAGTTATCACTATACCTGCTTTCAAACTACACTGTAGAGCCATATCATAAAAACAGTACAACGCTGGCACAAAAACTGATGCATAGGTCAGTGGAAAAGAATAGATGACCCAGATATAAACCTACATACCTATAGACACCTTATTTTTTTACAAAGATAACAAAAACACACACTGGAGAAAGGACAACATCTCAACAAATAGCACTGAGAAAATTCAATGTCTATATGCAGATGAAACTAGATCCTCCAACTCATCTGCACAAAACCCAACACCAAATGGCTCAAGGACCTCAACATAAAACGTGAACTCTATAACTGTTGAGAAAGAACTACGGAGCACACGTCAAGATAAAGGCATAGGTAAAGTGTTTTTGAATATGACTTCAATTGCTCAGGGAACAGGCCAGTAACTGTGCTGCTATCAACCTTGATCAAAAAAGCTTCTTTCTGCCGTGGGCAGCAACTCATAATTGGTCAAAGTGCCATGAATAAGTGACTGAGTGTTCAGCCTACGTGGGATACCTGCAGAAGATGCAGAATGAATTAAGAGTCAGAGGACAGGGAAGTGAAATGCTGCCTTCCAGACATGCCATACCTGCTGTCCTTATGGGTTTGACCAAGACCTACACAAAATCAAGTCCATAAAATTCAAGGAGAGGGCATGGTTCTTGAGGCACCAACCTGAGCTGAGAAGCTACTGGCAAATGCTGGTTATGAGGTATGGGGGTATGTCCCCCGGAAGGTTGTAACTGACTCTAGTGGATGCATAGACATCTGTGGGTGGTGTTAGGAGACAGACAATCAGGGCTACTTCATGAAGTTGGGAGGGGGACTGTTGTGGGCAACTAGAGGGAGTTAGAGGAAGAAAAGGTGTGAGTATGATCAAAATACATTATATGCATATGTGAAATTCTCAAAGAATACATTGAAAATATTAGATTAAAAAGATACTCACTGAATGTTGACTCTGAAAGTGTAATGGTTTACAGAACGTACAAACAAAGCCAAGGACCAGATAACTATGTGACTACAAGTTCTCTTCTCTGGAAAAGGCAGACCTGTGCCCCAGCTCCAGGGTTCATCCTTGTCTGTCACTGTTTGTCACATAATAACATCCACACAATTTGGCCTGGATAACATTCCACTTGATTCTTACTCTCTAAATTGACTTCCTTATCCCCTTTCTTTAGCTGTGCATCTCACTTAACCCTTAGAACCACTTGTGCAGCAAGAAACCCTTGCTATTCCCTATTTACGAACAAGAAAACTAAGTCTCAGATATCACATAATGAGCTCAAGGTCACAGGGATTTAAAATGACTTTTATTAATCTTAAAAATATGAAAATGGCTAATTTTTGTCTGTGATGTTTTTATTTACATGGGAGTTTCCTTAATAATAAAGTTTATAAATTGAAAAAATATGTGAAAATGTATAAAGGTGCTAGACATCTAAGGCTTTAAAAAAGAACCCCAACACCTTAAGTTTTAAGACCAGAAATTCAGTGGCCCAGCTACTCCTCCAACAGTCCTAAATGTTTACATACCTCACTGAAAAGACTTCCATTAACATATGAAATCCAGAGTTTCCAGAAGTTAGGCAACTGACTTAACACAAGCTTGGTTAGTTTTTCAACAAATGCCACTCTGTGGGGAGTTTTGTACCTCCATGCTAAAGAGTAAAAGAACAAAACACTATGAGTACATATTTGAATCAAGAAGACAAATCTACCAAACAAAGTGACCCTGCCCCTTCCCTCCTTTCCCTCAGCATTATACTAGGAATGCCAGGCAGGGAGCAAGGGTAGAGCAGCTGCCAAGGCCTCAGAGAACAGTGCTTTACCCTTGTCCTCAGGATTGTTAGTTTCTCTTTTAAAAAGCCAAACCTGGGGGCTGAAGAAATGGTCTAAAAGTCAAGAGGACTTGTTCTTGCAGAGGACCAGAATTAATTCCCAGCAATCACAGGGTGGTTCACAACTGCCTGTAACTCCAGTTGCATGGGATCTGACACCTTCTCCTGACCTACAGGGGAACTGGGCAAGGGTAAGATCCAAACCTAGCCCATAAGCTCTACCTACCCAAGGACCAGGTAACTTCCTGGAATGCTGGTAGCTGTAGTTCTTGGAAAATAACATAGCCACATGGGGAAATACGGTAGCTATATGGTTTTGGCCTCAAAAGCTCCCACATCACGTGTCTGGGGCCACTTGCTGGAAAACCAGGGATAGTTCTGATCAAAAATCTATCCTGGTCAGTAATTAATTAAAACTTGTTTCAAAACTGGCTCAAAATTGTAGAACTGGTTTTTCTCTTGTCAGTCTCAGGATTAATAAATGCATGTGGTGCAAAACACATAAAAGCGGGGGGAAAAAAAACCTCTAAAAATAAAACATTTGAAAATAAATAATAAAAGCCAAGCCTTCAGCTAGCAAAGACATGGCCAAGTTAAGGCCTGCTGTATAGCCTATAATGAACAGAGGCAAATCTAAGCCTGCTGGACGTTATCAGTAAACACCCTAGGTTTTACTTAAATAAGGTATATCTTTATCTCATGTATTCTTTGCTGGGAAATAAGTGAACGCAACATAGACAGAACCCAGGTCCCTGCGGCCACTGAAGCTGGCAGGGCTCTGAGCAGTCTGACCATGCACTCTCCCCCCACACATACATAGCTAACAGCACCCACCGGTCTAGTCACCCAGATTCATACATGCTCCACATTCAAGCCTCAAAGCAGCCGAGGGAAACCTGACTTCTCACTAACTTGAAAACAAACTAAATATTCCTTGAAAGACCATAACAGGAGCAAAAAGTAAACTTAGCTCCTTTCTTATATCCAGTAATGAGTATTATAACTGAAAACATAATTGCGTAACAATTATTTTTTAAAAATTAGCAAACTAATTCCGAAAGCGTAATTCACTAAATCTTTGATGGCTGAGTAGTGGGTAGATTGCTTTGTCCCTGTTCACAGCAATGCAGAAGGCTGATGCAGCTGCTACACATTGCTGTCAGAGAAACTCTGTAGTGCTGGATGTGCTGCAAGTACTTAGCATACTGTTGCTCAGTTGTCCAGGCCCTTGGTACTTAACACACTGCTGCTCAGTCATCCAGGCCTGTGACAACCAATGTGCTTCCAGGACCTACCCCATAGAGCACAGGAGGCGGGGAGGGGATGGCAGGATGACACAGACAAGACCACAGGATGGACAAACACACACGGAGTCTTTTTACCACATCCCTTCGAAGTACACAGATCTGAAAGATCATGAAGAGGTCCGGTGACAACTTACTGTCATCGCGACTGGACTGAAAGCTGCTGCCCCTCTTCAGTGACGCTGTCTGACTGAGATGGCCCAACACGGAGGGGCGCACATCATTATCCAGGTCAAGCATGGGGCTGTGTGGGCCTGGGTTACCTGGAAGAGAGATGGTATTTCTGTGAAGTTTGATCTAACATAGTGCTTCTTCCAGGCTGTTTCTTGCTCAACCACCCCACGCTTTTAAATAAAGAATTTAAATAAAAATTTCTCCAAATCGTTTTGTTTTGTTTTTTTAATTTCTTGTGGTGCTGAGTATTGACTCCAGGGCCTCATGTAAGAGTTGTGCCACCAAGTTATGTGCAGCTGTAAACCTTTACAATGTCGTTTCCATTGTGCCACAGGTGGAGAACGCAACCCACCATTCCCGCTTAACACAAAGTTCTAAGAGACGACTACAACCTGGCAGAGTCAGCGTGTAATTTGAGAATGCATGCAGCAAAATCAGGTGTGGCGATACTACAGATGTAGACATTAAGACGTCAACCTCTGCAAAACAAGTTTCCTTCCATGGGCTTCCAAGCCTTGTTTCTCAACTCACCGCCGCTCACTTGCTTTTAGTCTTTGGGCTGTGGATTTGATCCCCCACCACTTTTACTCCTGGTGTCAGGCACAAAATTTGAATCCTTCTAACTTCATACCGTTAATATTGTAGAAGCCGAACATTCTGCTTCTGTCAAGAAACTCCACACCTGCCATTGAAGCACTCAGAAAGTGGTAGGAGGAGGATCAGCCCTCGCTACACAGCAAGTTCAGGCCAGCTTGGTCTACATAAAACCTTGTCTCAAAATGCAAACAAAGGGGTAAAAGGGAAGGGAAGGAGGTCTCATTTGCTTCCTTGCCTTATTTATTATTTACTGCACCAGCAGGCCTCACTCACCATTTCTCTTCATTAATTTAGACTTCTAGCCTTAAAGATGTAACTATCACAGCTACCACCCAACTAAAACTGCTCCCCACCCCCGCTGCCTCTGAGCAGAGTCAGGATGTGCTCCACTCTGCCACTGTCATGCTGTCCCTGAACAATGTTGTACTGTGCACTTCCAAACAGCTCACTGTCTCCTTGGGGAATAAGTGAGTATTTTATCTCTATTGTCACTGGACCTTCCACAGGCAACTTCCTCAAGAGTGACTGATCTCAGGTTACACACTAAAAACCGTATTCCATATAGTTTATAATTTTAAAAGCATACAGATACTTTCAAGTTCTAAAGAAAAGAGGCATTTATAAATTACAGTAATTTAATACTTCAGTGAGAATAAGGTGATATTTTTATAGCAACACAGATGACATCTATTCAGCAGCATCTGATCAATCTTATGAGTTTAGGTGATCAATCCTATGAGTGTCGTTCTGGAGGACTGTAGATTCTGGATGACTGGGAATAGAAACTAAAATAATGAACAAATAGAACTTAAGTTGCTATTCAGATAATACAGTGAGGAGGAAAAGGACTTTTTTTTTCTTTTCTTTTCTTTTTACAGGCCTCAGACATTACACGTCACCAAATCTGTTACAGTACTGGCTACATTCTACCAGTGGTTTTACAGAAAGAAAATTATGTCACTTGGACAGATTTCTTCCTCCCTCCCTTTCTTTTTAAGTGGAATACAATATTTGAGGACGGTGTTCTGATGACTGTGCTAACTGCTGCTCATTTATTCCTATTTAGAATATACTACATATAAAGCAAGACTTCCATACTCCAGAATGTAAAATAAAGCAAATGTCATATGATGTAGAGTTTAAGACTGCATAAGTGTGACAGTTGATACTAATGGACTTGTAGGTAAGTCTCCTCCACCCCATGAGGGATTATGTTGACTGGATTGAGGTGGGAAGACCCAGGCTAGAGTGGGCAACACTGTTCTCTGAAGTTGGGACGGAGCTTGCAGAGGAAGGAGGATGCCGACTGAGCGTCCTTACTCTCTGCTTCCTGACCGTGGGCAGAATCTGCTGCCTGGACCTCGCTGACATGACTGACTGTAAGTCCAACTGGGCAGGAGAAAACCCTTGTCCCCGACAGCTGCCATGTCACAGCATCTGTTACTGCCACAACAGTGACAGGAAAAGAAATTATGACAGTTAGAATAAAGCTATTTGTAATTGATTGCTTTCCATATTCAACAGAAAATCTGTATGGAAAGTTTCATGATTTATGACATTTCACATTGTAGTTTATCCAGCCTTCACTGTTACTAATTATAGAATTCAAAAAATTAGTATAAAAATATGAATTTTCTGATGTACCAGAAAGATAAAGGGGCTTAAATGTAGTAACATGTTAAAAATAACTGAAAATTCACAACATATAAATATGGATATTAAAAACTTTGAAAGATGTTATTGCTTTATGAATACATGTTTCCTATTACTTTCATAGTATCTGAGGCTGCACATTTATGATTTAGAATAAAAGACTTTCTAGCCTCATGAAAATATGCCGTCTACATTCCTACCAGTATTACAATTACCATTGCTTAAATGGAGTCTCAAAAATGGTTTTCTCCACAAATGGTATTTTGACTTTAATTTTAATGGTTTGATATTATTTGGAGTTTTAGAGGCTTGACTTTTAAAACCTAAAGATTGGTTAATAACATAATCTGTATTAGGTGTGTTCCGTCCAGTCAGAAAGCACTTCATCAGTGCTCTGTTGGCTACACCTGAAATTTCTTAACCGGTAATGCGCATTACCAGCAAGGATAACTCAGAGCAGGCAGCTGAAAAAGTATGTGCCCAGCAGGTTCAACTGGCTGGAAACATCTTTGTAAGCAGTGTAAGAATTGAATGGCCAGAAGGTGGCGCTGCAGGGCTACACGCAAGTGTTCAAACACATGGTTCTCAACCTGTGGGTCATAACTCCTTTGGCAACTATCTCACAAGAAAATTCATATTACATTTCCTAACAGTAGCAAAATTAAAGTTATGAAGTAGTAACAAAAGCCATTTTAAGGTTGGTATCACCACAACATGAAGAACTGTATTAAGGGGTCACAGCACTATCAGGAAGGCTGAGAACCACTTTTATAACCTCCAGCTAAGCGCTGGGCACTAACCCTGAGTTTCTCCCCCCAAGGTTTAGTTTCTTCCTCCTGACCAAAGTCTCACAGTGTGTTACAGGAAACTAAAAGAGTTGTGCATTTGGGAGGCAATTTATTAAATTTATTTAAAACAAACCATTTATCACAAATTATTATGTCAAAAAATCAAAAAGCCCTGTGGATTAACTGTCCCCACATTAGGAACAGCAGTAGGTATTATGAAGAGGAAGCCCCATAGCTATTAATATCAGCTCATTTTGTTAAAAAAAAAAAATGGAGCTACAAAGATTAATGCTTTAAACAATGCAAACATGAAACTGTTCCAGCTCTAAAATTATGACTTTATGATTCAGTTTCAATCTGAAATTTTGCATCATTTGTAAGAACAAAATGGAAAGCACACATTTTGATGGGTGGTATTATTTAATTAAAGGTATAAAGTTTGCCACTTCACATTGAGCAAACATTTGAATGAATGCATGAGACCCCACCACCACAATCTGTGGAAGCTATGCGCTCAACAGCTACTGTGCAGAGATGACTCTAGAGATAAATCTCAGGCAGGCACAGAGCCCTTCAGCACAAGTCCCCAGCACAGTGTTTCTTTCTGAAAATCCCTGCAGTACAGGACACAATAGCAACACAATGCTAGAAAGAAATCGCAGTACCTAGCTGCCTCCTCCAGCTTCCACAATCTTGTGTCAATTTTACCAAATGTCTGAAAGAAAAAGACCTCGAAAGACACTTTACATTCAACATATACACAATGACATTTCTTCATTGGTGACAATCAAAAAGTTGGTATCTATTTCTCCACTTAAATTTTCTATAATCAGCGGAAGCCAACATTCTTAGAAAGTAATGTTTTTCCTTATCTGTTTCTTTTTAATTTGAAGTATGCAGATATGAACAAACTAAAACAAACATTAAATCTGGAAATTATTTTTAAGTAATAGAAACACAAAACCAGTTGGAACTTTGGTTTAGAAGTAGCATAAGTCATTTCTCCAGGAATACAAAAACAACCAGTGCTAATCACACCACCATTTGTCACAATTTGCTATGAATTTGAAACATTTCTGATTTCATTTTTGAAAACCATGGAATTTCTACTAGGCAAAAGCTCTTCAGCTTTTAGTTGTTTCAGCGAGAGCTCTTGTGAGGCTCACAAATTTAATGTGTGAACTTGGAACAATCATTTTCAAATAGTGATAAGGACTTTTAGAAGATTCTATTAAAAAAGAAATCCTGATTATCATCCATATATCCTGATTATTATACATCAAATGAAAGAGCACAGATTTTCCTGATTTACATGCATATATTTGTCAAAATGTGTGTAACAGGCTCTATCCATAAAAGCTGAAAGGCCAGAGGAGTCCTTAAGCAAGCCTACAGCTGTGGAACCAGGTGAATACCTCCACTGTATTTTCCCTCCTACCCCCAGTGGCTAATTTCTCACAGTCTACAAAGGTGGGGAATCACTGATGCAAGGCCCCAGACTCAGGAGGGCAGCCTACTTCCTCACCACCCTTAAACACCTTTGAACACACTTTCCTGTGCACAGCGGGCCCTTGTCCTGTGCTGCAGCCCGACCACCCGCTGTTGCTTGTTGACCAAACATGCAGGGCCAGGAGCCTCCAGGCAGAGGCAGGAGAGGATTCCTTTCAAGCACCACACAGAGGAATTTCAATGGCAAGACTGGGGTGGGGGTGGGTGTATCAAGGCAGAATTTCAAATTCCTCACGAATTAGTCCTCTGTCAACAGATAAAAATGCTCTTTGATCTTCTGACTATATATATTTGAAGCTCCAACAAAGAGATTTCCTCAATTTAAAGGGAATAATTTAATCCAAATTAACCCAAGAGAGTCACGGTCACCACACAGTTTACCTCACAGTGGAGCTTCCTGAATGGGTTCTAGGCCACAATTCTGGTATAGTGTTTCAACATCATTCAAAACAACAGTTTAGAAAAGGAAATGCATTTTGAAAACAGAATTAAACATGTGAACTTTCAAGATGCTAGTACAGCATGGCTAATGAAGCAGTTTGTAATAAGGTGGGTATAGGAGCAACCAAAAAGGACGACCTGTGCTTTTATTTAGGGTCTTACACTTCACCGCAGTTGTAAATAGATGACACAGAGGGGAATATGTCGCCTACATTATTCAAGTCAAAGAATTACAAAAATCACAGAATACGCGACAAAAATACCTGCCAGAGTCACCATTTTAAAATTACCTGGTACACGTTTTGATCTGATGTGTTCTTGACATTTAGCATTAAACCTCAATTTCTATTAAGAAAGGACAGGCTTGGTTAGGCATGCCATGACTCTGACTGCAAGAAATCTTCAGGCTGAACAGTAAAACACAGAGCACTAGCTGCGAGGGCGACCCACGGAAGAGGTCCTCCGACAGAGCCTTTGTGGTCTGTCTCTGTAAGACAGGAGGGTGAGCGGATCTCTTGCAACAAGAGAACAAGATTCAGCTCGACCCCTTGGCACGCAGCAGTTCTTGTTCTACTGTGCCATTCCAGAGGCAAACTGAATTCTTAAAGTCTTAACCACTTTTTGAAAAAGTGCATAATTACTGGGACTAATTACTTTTATTTGAAAGGTAAAATTGTCATTGTACTCATTGGTTTTTTGTCAGCTTGACACAAGTTAGAATTATCTGGGAAGAGGAACCTCAGTTGAGAAAATGCCTCCACCACATTGGCCCGCAGGCAAATTTTTGGAGAAATTTCTTGATTATTGATTGGTGCAGGAGGGCCTGTAGGGGATGGCACCCCTGGACAGGTCTTGGGTGGTTTGAGAAAGTCAGGAACCAGCATTCCTCAGTGGCTTCTGCTTCAGTTCCTGCCTCCATGGTCCTGCCTCTGCCCCTGCCGAGTTCCTGCCTAACTTCTCAATGGTGGACTATAACTCACAAGCTCAAGTGAGCCTTCCCTCACCTGCCCAACTGCTTTTGGTCAGTTTTATCACAACAACAGAAAAGGAAACTCAAACAGTCACCAAATTATATACATATTTTGAAATCTACAATTAACTGTGTTAAAAATAAATGCCAATCTGTATTCTGGCAAATACACCTGTGTGTGAGTGTGTACCTATGACACTTTCAGACACTAGTGGTGATTTCTGATGTGGGCACTTGGAATCCAATTCATTGCGTTCTTTCTCCCTCTGGAAAAAAAAGAGCGGAGAATGGAAACCTTTGCCCTCGATCAGCTGAGAGAGGAATGCTTTGGGCTCAGCATTTCTCCCATGCTTCCCTCTCCTGCATCCACTTCATCCTGTGCATCTCTGTAGAGCTCCCAGATGTAAAATAGGTACCAAATCCTGCCAAACATTCCCTCTTCTAAAACCAGTTTCAAACACAGTTATCACAGCATGTGAAAGAACTGTCCAGGTGAAGGACTCCCTCCCAGGAGTGGGCAACTAGACACTGCCCAAGGGTGATGGTCCCAATAATAAACGGGACTTAGCGGCAGATGGAGATCAACCTGAATCTATCTGCACTTGCTACAGTGTCTTCTCTTTTCTCCCCATTTCAAGTGTTACCCTTCAGGGCATGCTATGGCAAACCCTGAGGAGAAAAACTACCTTCTTTCAATCTCCAGGAATTAAACTCCGTAATGAAATCTTTCTAATGTATAAAACCACACTACAACTTTAAAATAAAAAGTATAATTTTTAGAAATAATTTTAATATGTGTATAATATATGTCTACTGCCTTTTGAACTATGGAAATATCTTTTATAGGTCTAAAGAAAACTCAATGAAGCTAACAGTTTCCTAATGGGGACTGCAATTTAATACAAGGAAACCAACCTACTCTTCTATTAGGACAATATCAGAATTGTATTAATAACACTTATTTAAAATATTTTTATATAAAATATGTACATAAAGATAACTGCTATATTTTAGGTAAATATCAATAAAAACATAGTTTAATGATACTGTACAAATGTAACCAAACCGCAGATGGAGCTGAATGAGCTTCAGCTGAAAACAGAACCTTTTACATCTTACGGTCCTTGAACAAACAAATATTTTTGGTTTCTTCAGTGAGTATTTAACAATCTGCTACATGTTTGAAATCGTTAAAACTGTATTTTGCTGGTGGTTGGTTTACAGTGCATTAAACCCAAGGCTTTGAGCATGCAGAGTTGTGAGCCACTTCTGAGCAGCTCACTCACCACTGTGAATACTGAGAAAAGACCACTCACATGAGACATGCCCCCTCCAAGTCTTCAAAGACAACCTGAGACATGTATGAATGTTCCTTCCTTCTGTTGTGTGTCTATTTTTAAGACCTCGTTGCTTACATAAGCTCTGGCTCCTCATCTAAATGTCCCTCACTAGGCTCTAATTCTAGGAAGTCCTCTGGATGCCCTAATTAGAGCACAGATCCCAAGATTCCACAGCAAGCTGATGGCCTTTCCCCCAGTTTACCAGACAGCCAGCTGGTCTGAAAGTTAGCTCAAGCCATTTTAGGAACAAAGAAGAAGATACCTTTGAAGACCACCTTTCAAAGTCCTGTTTGAGAATCCCAGCAGGGGTTAACCAAAGGCTTTTCCTGCCAGGAAACCTTAAAACATACTCTAATTTTGGACCTATTTCATAGGAATTCCTAGAGACCAATCCTCAGACAGCAGAAAAAGTTTAACATGTGTAATGGTTCAGAGTACTGGGTGCTTTGTACTCAGGGCACCGGAAACAGGATAGTCACTCAGTTCAGGCTGGAAAAACACAATACTCAAATCTGCTATCCATATTTAAACTTTCAAAATAAGATTTTATAACACATGTAAATCATCAAATTTAGAAAAAACTAAAGATACTTATGTTTCTCCAACATAAAACACTGGTTTTATCCCCTGACACCTTTCCTCAATGTAGAAAATCCCAAAGGATCACACTTGAGCTTCAGGGTCAGGACCCAGGCATCACGGTGGGTATCTGGGGTGCCATCTCTGAGAGAAGGTGGCGAGCCTCTCATTGTCTCTGTGTCCTTGTCTTCATTTGATGAGCAGCATCTGCCACGGTGGCTGTTCACACTGAAGTCCCACAGGGGCCTACCCCAGTCCTCAATACAGGCTATGTATAAAGACCAGTTTGGCTTTTAAAAGACACCAAGAATTCTTTCCCTGCTTTTAACAGTTACAGTCTATCCACTCAAACTGGCCTTTATTTCACACACTGTCTCAGTTCTCAGCCACTGTTTTGTCTGGGTTTAAACAACTGCATCCATTTCTCTTCTCCAGAGTTAGTAGTCTAAGTGCGGTGACTAAGAGAAAGCCTTCAGCATACTGTTTTTAGATGGAAAGGACAACTAGCTTTCATTCTGAAATGAGGTTCCCAAGAATACCCTCTGAGAACCACGGCACCCTGGCATCAGAATTCTAGACGAAATGTCGGCACCATCATTTCAGAGCACACACACGACCTCTGAACAGCATTGCACAGCTGGAATATTAGTCACCTTCTCGCCTGTAGGAGTCTTCTACACACAGCTACACTCAATACCACCAAACTTGCACTGGCCAGGCAAGTCTCTTGTCTCTGCTCTTGATTGATTTGACTGAACACACGTGTCAGTCAAATAAAGTCACAAGTGCCATCAATATAGGCTGATGGCAATGCCTTTCTTCCATCCCTGCCAACCCTGAGTCCTGTAGCTCTAGAGGGAAAACTAGGTATCCTGCTCAGATCCAGCCATAATTTCTGGGCCCCTTCTAGCAGTCACTTTCATCTTCTCAGAGTATCAACTCAGAGCACACACTTACACTGAGGCTATCACTTCAGAGATTACTAATTAGTACTGTAAATGTTTCCTTATTAAAATCAACCTCTGAAAGAAAATGAGCATCAAAAAATACAGCAAGTAGAAGTGGCTCATCTGGCTTGGGAAATTTCAGCACAGGTCTTCCCGAGTGGCCTGTGGCCAGCTTGCCTTCCTGCCAGAGGAATCCAATCTGATGGCTCACTGGTTACAATAGTGCAGCAGAGAAATGCGGAGCGGCCTGTGGCGAGTCACAGGCCTGGAGAGAACAGGATGGTGTGAACAGGTATCTGGACATGCGCTCCTTTCCCATCTTCCATGTACACAGAAGGTGCGTCCTCCACGGGTGCCTGCGCCACCTCCTCACAAAGGACCTGGATCTGCAGCTGCCACCACTACACATTCTTTTAGGTTCCTCCATATCCAACATCTCACCATTAGGAAAGCATGACTGATGGAGGACCCACATACTTAATGGACCTTCTGTCATTCTGCCTTACATTATAGCATACACAGTTAAGAAAATTACAAGTATCTGTTAGGAGTTCATCAACAACTATAGATTGCATGAAAGAACAAGTGTTTATTCCACGCAAACCTAAACTTAAGGCATGTGTTTCCGATAAGATCCCCCTACACAGACATGTACACCGTCATTACACTGCCTGTCAAACTGTAAGTGTGTATTTAAAGGGATATAGCATATTCGGTGGCATATACACATATAATGCTAACGTGAAAATATCCATGGCAAAAGGGTCAAAGCCTTTTCCCATTGACTGGTTTTGCTATGCTACGAAGTACTGATATTGGAACTTCAATTTAA
Source organism: Psammomys obesus (assembly GCF_907164565.1). NCBI lineage: Eukaryota > Metazoa > Chordata > Mammalia > Rodentia > Muridae > Psammomys > Psammomys obesus. The sequence continues at coordinate 3,682,409 of NW_026594462.1, forward strand.
GATTTTTAAATAGCCCTTATGTCGGAAAAATGAATAGATAATTACATGGTTTACGTCAAATAATACGGAATGAGGCAGAGGGAAGTAGAAGGTGAAGGACTGACTAAACCAAGCTAGGTTTAGGAGAAACTGCGTATGTGTGCACATATGGAGGGGTCAATGCATGGGTGCATGTGTGTGTACGCATTGAGGGAGTCAGTGCATGTGCGCATGCGTGCATAAATGTGTGTACACATGGGGGGTCAATGTGTGTGTGCATACACGTATGTGTGCGTGCATGCCCTGCTTTCAGATATGCTTGTTGACTGGGAGCATGTGTAAGGCCCTGACCTCAGTCCTCAGTACTGTGCATGCATGTGGTTTTCTGAAATAAACTAATAAAAACTGCTTCCTCAAAAGATCACATCAATCTTTTAATTAAATTTCATTTGTTAAAATTCACCACTAATTAGACTTGGGGTTATTAATAACAAAAAGAAAAAATAAAAAGAAGACATAAAGTTGAGAGGGAAATGGTTCGGGCACTTGGTGGAATTGGAGGAAGATAACATTGATTAAATATGGTATATAAATTGATTAAATATGATATATAACCTAAATCTTTAACTCCAACTACCTCTGAAAGAGATGTCTTCTTTCATGACAGACAATTCCAAACTCCCCTGTCAGATTTAAGCCTGGACTAAACACTGGGTTCCCTAGCTCTCAGCAGCAGCACCATGCTATGCGCTACTGCAGGCAGGTGTAGACTTCTAGAAGGCTCTCCTCCTCCATCTCTTCCACCTGTTCCTCCTTCCAGCCCTAGCCCTGTGCATTCCTAAACAGCCCTGACTCCACCCTGGACTTCACACACACACACCTGCCCCACACTAGGGTAGTTATTGGCATCACTCTGCCAACCTCACCAACCCTGTTACAGAAATCCTCTTTCTCATCCATTCTCCACAAGGAAACCAAAGATAGGCTGTTTCCCTGCTTGTGGTCATTCCATACCTCCCTCACTGCAGTCTGAGCAACCTCCAAACTCCTCCAAGCAGCTAACAAGGTCCATTACTTGACCATCTTACCTATAACCTGAACTCTTACAGTTTTCGTTACCACATGCTTGGCTCCAGCCACAGGGAGCACAAGGCTGTCTCTGGCTCTCTTATGCTCTTCCTAGAATAGTTTTTCCTCCAATTCAGATATTTCCTTCTTCCTTCCAATACAGATCTCATAAACACCCCTTCCCTGACCCTCAAAGCCTGGATCAGAATTTGCTCCCGTGAGCTACCGTGCCACTCTGAACTTCTCTTGACTAGGCAAGTGACATATTGCCCAGCATTCTGACAGCCAGTTACCTGCTGGTCTGGAAGCATGTACAAATCAGACCCTTGGCTGCACTCACAACTAACAGTATCTGAAGCACAGTCACTAATATGTATTTGCTGAGTGACAGAATTAAAAAAAAAAAAATTAATCATGCCTGTATACAAATATCGCTTTAATTCCTGTTTCAAACTGACCTCAGAGTCCTGAACAGGGGTTCCTTTCTTGAGCTACAGGTGGCCTGGCAGCTGCATCCGGTTTCTAGGTAATATGGAGCCTCTGTAAGGTATTCTCTCAAACTGACTATGTGAAATATTTTTCTCAGTTACCTTCTTTGAAAAATCTTTGCTATTCTTTTTATCACGGTCTAAACTTTTTAATTGCCTAGCTGCATGTTTACTATGTTTCCTTTCTTCTACCATAACTCCAGGGGGAAGGCCCTGCTTTTCTTTCATTCATTCATCACTGTCTTTCTAGAACTGGGTACTTACCTGATTCACAAGGACTCCAGATATGTCTGATGAAGAGGGGAACTTATCAAGGACTACTACAGTTTCTACAGAATCGTGTCCAACCCTTGTAAAATCTAACTCTTCCATAAAATAAAATAAAGTTTTGTCAAAACTGCTATTCAGTCAAAAACATAGATTTATTAAAACAGTGTTTTCCCTTACTTTTGGCATCCACTGTTAGATACAGTGCTACGGTGTGGGGCAGAGAGCCAGCAACAGTGAAGACAGGTACTAATACCATGAAAATCTGGTCGTCACTCCCTTGACTACTAAGCATTAACAAGCAAGTAAAGTGGAAGAGGCGGTCTTGCCTTTCAGGCTCTTCATGTGGCCTTCTTTGCAGTCGTGCATGAGCTTGAGGGTCCACTTGTGCTGAGCTCCGATACACTGCCACGCAGGGTCGCCAGGGGCATGGAGGTCAGAGAGGTACCTGAAAACGCAAAGTGCAAGGCCCTTCCTGTTATACCAGCAAAAGCAAAGGCTACTATGTTGTAATATTCCTACCAATTTGTAAAGAAAAGCTGAAATTCAACCAACTATCAAAGCACTTGCCAATATTTGTCTTTAATACTTTGTTCATAATGAAGTATATTGAATTGTTTTCATTCAATAGCACATAAAAGAGCTGTTGGACTTTTATTCTCTTTTTATTTTATTTTTTAAATTTCAGTGTTTTACCTATACTATGGTTGTGTAACATGTGAGTCCCTGGTGCCTGTGGAGGTCGCAAGATGGCACTGGATTTCCTGGAACTGGAACTACAAGCAGTTCTTAGCTGCCATGTGGGTCCTGGGAACTCAACCCAGGTCCTCTAGAAGACAGCCGGTGCTCTTAACCACTGAGCCATCTCTGCGACCCAACTGTAGGTTTTTAATTTATCTCTTTGCCTAAGAGTCAACAAGAACGTCAAAGACAATTTGACAAAGGCCCAAGGTTGTAAAGATTTAATGAGAACACTTCTTTACATTTAAACTTATTTTCATTTTCTTATTTAAAGAAAAATAAGGGAAAAAAGGGGGGGTGGGTAAGGGAAAAAGAAGAGGAGGGAGAGACACAAAGAGACTGATGGAGAAAGTGGAGGAGGAAGAAACCAGCTAACCAATAGTGGTCAGAGAATGGTATTACCCACTTGCCAATCATACTAGATACACTGGCCACCCCTCCCACTCTACTCGGTTAAAGGCAAAAGTAGTGAACCACAGGAGAGCATAACCACAACCCTGCAATGCAAAACGGTTCAACATAAACCTGGGTGGCTTTTCTTTGTTTTTTGTTTGAGAAAGAAGGAAAAACTAACTTTACATTTATATACAGTCCCTTCTCAAGTTTTTCTATTATTTGAGCCTCATTTCTTAAATCTAGGCGGGAGCCAGCAAAAGAAACTGGGTGAATGTCCCCCTCCTTTCTGGTATAAAATACGGCCACTGGATGGCAATGTGACACTGTTCTACAAAGACTTACATATGAGGTTACTAAAATATAAGGTCTCTTTGACAATATGCACTTACCTCTAGGGGGTAAATTAATTCACAACTGAGGAACTATTTCTTTATAAAATGTAGTGCAGATGGATGCTTTCTTAACTTTCAATAGTTCTTAAAATATTTAAAGTTTTCTTTGTACAAGAAATACCCAAATCCATGCAAACAACTTAAATATATTTCAACTGAAAATTTTCTGTCAAATATTATTCATTTGGCCCTGAGCCCTTATATAATACACAGATGTATCAAATCTAGAAGCTTGTTCAAATGAACTTACTGTGCTAAAATAGTTTTTAACCCTCAGCTATCTTTTGTCTTGAGGTTAAAAATCTGTGATCCATGGTAAGTGCTCATTGATGGTTACAAGCTGTGACCTTAGCTGTGTCCTAATCACTGTGGGGCATGCCCACATTTCTTCAGTAGTGGGCACTCATTACTCAGACATCTCAATTAGCAGCTAATTAGAGGAGAAACAAATCCATTTTGTAATAAGTTCACAACAAACAAGATGTTGAGTAGAAACCTGACATGCATTTAGGAATTGCAGCCCGCCTTCGCCACTGCCAACCCTGACCTTCAGGAGCTAATAACTCAGAGGCCTGACTCCCCAGAGAATAGCAGCTCTGCCCACTAAGCACTATGATAGCCCTCCCTACGACTGTCCACAGGCTGCAAAGAGCTATGTTCATGTGCTAAAAGGTAGGAAGCCAACTTAAAGGATTTTACCCATATAAAGAAGGCACCCGTGAGCCTTCCTCATTTATGAGAACACTATGCTCAGAAGAAAACCACATTCCAACAAATTACATTTAGCTTAGTATGAGGAATTCAATGCAAACAAAGCTCCCCAAATCCAATCTGATTTTCCCTCTCCCACAGAGCTTTTCTCTTTTATTATCTGGGATATAAATACAGCAAATAGTAGCTTGTGTCTTTCCTTCCCTAAGTCCACACTTTCTGTTCTTTCCTGCTAGGATTATCTGCTGCAACAATCTCCCTATATGGCCTCTTTGCATCTGGACACTGAAGCACTCCCAACCCTCACTCAGCCCCAGAATCACTGTCCACAGCAAAGCGCAACAATATTATTTACTGCAGTGGCTTCCTTTTTGTTGTGAAGTCCCTGGCCAGGAAAGCAGGCAGTGCAGCACTTGGGTTCTTTAGCAGTAGCACAGCAACTTGCTTTGTATTTGCTAAAATTGCAAATCTCCTCAGCACAAACACTACGGCCCTGGAAATTTTAATAATCCCCTATCATCTTAATACAAAATTGTAAAAGCTTAGAAACATTCTATAAAGAAAGATGAAGTTACTATCTCAGAAAAAAAAAAAAGTACAATGTTTGTTTTAGACCTCAGTGTGTTTTTTTCCTTCTTAGTATCAAGCTTAAAACTCGCAGCTTCAGTACAAGGACCTTTGTCTAGATGGTAAAGGCTCCTGCCCTTCATTTTAAATGACAAATTAGAGAACATTCTGAAAAAGGCTTTTTTGAAGGGTAGGGAGGTAAAGGATCTTAATACTGATGAACACAGATTCAGAGTTTAAGAATTTGAGCAGGAACATTTGCAGTGAGACCTGGGCTCAATACTCAGGAAAACCAAACTAAACAAAGGAAACTTCAGCCACCCTCTCTGGGATTCTCAGCACTCCAGGGGCAGCGCCACACTGACAAAGACAGAGAGAGCTAAGTGAGCTCTGTTTCTTGCTAGGCGACACAGAAGAGGGTGCCTTCAGTTATGCCGAGGAGAGCAGGCAGCACAGCAGTGAACTGTCATTCCCACTGTGCGTGGCAGAGACGATCTGACACACACAGCTGGGCGCAGGCTGTCTCTGGCTGTAGTTGGTGCTCACAGGACCTATCACCATCAGTGCTAAAGTCAAATAGACTTAACCTGGTTCTGATCTTTTTTTTTTTTTTTATTAATAGCTAGAAATATAATTTTAAAAGTTAATCATCAGATTGCTGAGTGCCTTCTCAATTTTGTACCCAGAATTTAGTGTACTTCTGGAAACAAATTTAGCTCACTCACACACGAGCAAGGGAGGTAATCCTCTAACACACAAGCAGCAAAACTTCTCTGAGGCACTTCTAACTTAGGCTGAGTTTATTTCCACTCTGAACTGTGCAGGTCTGCAAACCCGTTCCTCGAATTCAGTATTTCCTCAGAAAGGAAGAGATAGAAAGGCATGGGTGACTTCTGACACCACATAAGCAGGTGTGTAGTTGTGTGTGCAGGACAAGCTTGAGTTCCTCAGCCTACCTGGACCTTTTGGCCAAAGAGGAAATACAACACCCAGCCCAGGGTGCTGCATTTTCCAGCAGCAGCAATCGGTGTCACTGTTCTCTGGCTCCACTGCTAAGTCCTCTGTCCTACATCTGCTCCCACTATTCCTATCACTAAGAGAGAGTTCAGCGCAGGTTTGTAGTCCCTCTTGAATGCAGTGTTCCAGGCAGGCCATCTTACCAGCCTGCAGACAGTATTATTTTTAATAGCCACAGATGACCACAGGCAAATGCAAATGTATACAGAGTCTATCATCATTTTAGAGCTCCTGAATTTTTAATAACTTTCACTAACTAAATAAGTCACTGAATTTGGCAAATAGCATTTTATTCTGAATCAGACCACACTTAAGATAGCCTAACAGAAAATAAGTCAGTATTTTAAATCTCAGATACAAAAATCTGATGATTTATGTTTCATCTCCAAATGCAGTACAAGCTATGTACAGATAAAACTTGCTCCCTGCTCCTTATAGGCCAGGCAATGGACTAACTCCCCAACATCTCCCCGACTACCCTGAGATGCAGCCGTGCTGCCCGTTATGTTCACTGCAGATGAAGAGGACTGTGTGAGCTACCACAAAAGAAAGGCTAGTTCCTACAGAGCTACTCCTCCTTCTCCTCCTCAGCCTCTCTACTGCCTTCTGAGGTCCGTCTCTTCTAACGCTGCTGAGGATTTTTGAATGTATTGACAACTTAAAAATATTCCCACAGTTACTTCTCTCATGATCACTACAGGCATGTGAATTAGACATATATTCAAGGGAAAACCTTCCATATCCTTCACTATTGTCAAGCCGTGGCACACTTCTGAGCTGTAATTTCCCGCCCAGCAGTAGGTTGCACTAAAATAAGAGTGGAGCACCTACCTTATGAAGCATGGCATTTGTAGGGGGCAGCACCCAGTCCTCCTGGTGAGTCAGGTGGTAACCACTGCTCAGCAGGAGAAACAGGTGACTAAGCAATGAGACTGCTTTTCCTTTGCCCAACCTGGCAGGTGTCTTTCCTTCAAAGGGCAATAGGGGTAAGGGGTGGGGAGGGATAGGGTGGGAGGTTTTCTCTAACTGCTCCCAATTTATTCATATTCAAGGAATATCCATGTCCTATACCAGATACCTCTAAATTTCCCTTTCACCATTTCATCAGTATTCTGATTTCCCCAAATTAGCTTTGAGGGTTTTACAATATAGTCCATACATATATACAATCAGAATTCCTGCACAAGTTTTACCTTATGTAGCGTTTTTGGTCATGTAAGGTTGATGGAGTCTCGAGCAATTTCTTTAGAAGTAATTCTCTTAGATCTTCAATTCCTGCTTCTACTTCAGCATAATCTATTTTTAAAAGATGCAAGATTTACAGAACTGAATTTAAAATCAAATTTCAGAAAGCAGAACACTGGTTGTTTTTTGACTGAGAAGAGACACAGGGACCTTTGTGGAGGGATCAAAACACACCATCTCAAGTGTATAGGAAGGCATGAGCATTCGTCAGAATTCGGTGACCTGTAACATGTAAGGTCTGTGCATTTCACTGCATGTAAATTTCACCACAGTAAAGAAATAAATTATGCTTGCTGAGGCCTTATGGGTTTCATTCTTTTAAATTTAATAAGACCAATGGTATTTCTCCTAGTTAATAAGTTTTTAGCCATAAGATATTTAAAATTTTATTTTCTGTAAACCTGGTATCAGGAGTAATTTTTTAAAAATATTGAGTTTGCTTCAGAGTAAGATTAGAACTCATAAATACATTGCTGTAGCTTGAAAAGAGAAGACCGAAATGCAGGTTTCACGTCTGTAAAAAGCTTGTTACTGCTTCTTTCTAGTACAAAAGCTTTTACTAGCATTGTGCTTAATGAACAGCAAAGAATATCTGAGACCAGCCTTCTCCATGAATATTCCTTCCCACCACAGAGCAGTGAGAAAACTCAGGAGGTTATTTTAAACTAACTGTTTTTACCTTTTAAAGAAAGCACCACATAAATAATCTCTAAGATGCAAGTAGCACTTTTTGTAGAATATACAGTCCATATTCTTACTGCAAAAAGAACGGTCTAAAAGGAACAAATAAATCTTACATTTCTTGAAAACTTGCACCTCCGTTTTCCCAAAGAGTGACTTGGCTTTTTCATAATCATTAATAACCACGTCATAATCCCCCTTGAAAATATAAAACACATTATGAGATCATCAGGATAGAACAGTATGCACACAAGTGAATATAAAATATCTTACTGCATCTTTAAGATAGACAGCGCACATACATATTCTGTACCTTTTGAATATTTCGTTTAATATTGAGAGGAAGGTTGAAGAGAAATTTAAATCGCTGAAGCACGTTGAGTGCGTTCCTGGTGGAATCTGCCTTGTCTTTTCGACCTAACACTTCTTGAAATAATGTGTCAGCAGTATTACTTGCTCCTGTTTTAAACAGAGAAAAGAGAACATGGGTGACAGGGACCTAAATCTGAGCACTAAAAACAACGCTGGCTCACTGCTGTACCGTTATACTAACATTCATTTCAAAAAGCTACCTCTACAGAGATCTTTTATAGTTTGCTAAAATAAAACTTCTGTTTTTAAAGTCTTTCATATGTTAAGAATGATATCTAAATTAAAACCACCCACATTTACTAAGCCCAACTAATTTCCCCCAATGTGAATCTACAGTTACTTTAGTTACTCTTCTAAATTTTATAACAACTGTGAATACTTGGGCTATTTTCTTACTTTGGACAATGAAGAACACACACACATCAGTTAAATTCTATTAATTCTGTATCAAACTATCAGGTAATAAATGAGGTATGGGAAACTGTTTTCAGGGAAAAAAAAATTTCAAAACAGTCATTACAGCTAACCCTACTTCTTGACAGAATTATCCCTTTGCATCGCTAGCACAGAGAATTATATAAACCTAATTGACAAAATCTTAACACGTCATCATTACTGTTTCTTAAATCAGCTAAATCTTATAAAATCATGTATGAACAGGACATTTCATAAGATTCTTTCTTTTAAAAAGTACAAATTACATATATCACTTTAATGAATACTGTTTTTCTAAGGCAAAATTTGCTATACACAGAAATAGTTTAAATTTTGCAAAATGTGAATTATTTTTAATTAGCTAGGAAGAAACAGAAAGAGCAAAAATAAACTGCTTTCAGCTGTTTGACCTGCTTGTAAAAAGTTTCTACATTATCTGGTCTAGTGACTATACTTTAAGCAAAGATGAAAAACTCACCTCGCCTCGCTGGGTGGCTTGCACACCACAGCCACACTGTGGGTGGCCTGATCCTGTTAAAAGTCGTCTTTGTAACATGATTGTTTTATCTAAATAATGTTTAAATTCTGTTGAAATTTTAAAGGCCTGATATAAAAACTTCGCTTGGTCAAGAGAGTTGTTTTTCCCACATGCTATTTAATGTGGAGTCTAAAAATCTACTGTGGGATGAGAAATACTTTTCCTTCTTGCCACCAAGCCATGTAATGAAGGCTTGAGTGAGTACTGGAATCTGATTAGAATTTAAAAACCTTCTTTAAAAAAAAAATATCTTAAAGCATTTGCTTACCATTTTAAAAATATAAACTCCATGAGTTTAAGCTTTGTAACTTAAAATTTCATATGGAACAGAACCTTTTTAAAAGGCTGCCTATTTATATGTAAAGTTTGGGTCTTATATCAGCAAATTTCTTTTTCTGTGCAATGAAAGAATTCGGAGCAAACAGTTTAAATTCAAAATTGAATTATTCTCATCATGTTAAAATAATAAAAAATTTCCAGCTAATAATTTTAACTCCAAAAATATGGAAACAAAAGCAGGTAGATAACATTTTTACTGTTAAATAAAATATATACATTTTTCTAGAGATAATTTTATAGGAAGAAATTATAAACTGAAATTAAAATTTAATTTATACCAAAATTTGTGAATTGAGAATTTGAATTTATACAAGGTTGAAAATTATATACACAACTCTGTCAATAAATTATGACTGTTGTGATTTGTACTGCATTCGCAATGAAAACTGAATTGCCCACAATTCTGACAACTGGCGCACAGAGTGAGTGATAAAATATCTGAGAACAATGAAGCCATGATCTATCTACACATCAGATATAATCACCAGCAGTCATAAATGCTCTGAATAGCTCTCTTCCCATGACTGTAAGCAATCAGAAACACCGTGCAGAAGAGTAGGGCCCTTATCATATGTGGGGCAAGGATGCAGACAAAGACATCCACTAGGTGTCCACAAAATCATGAGACAGAAATCCTCCATGTGTGCTAATCCTCACACACCTCACTTTACTCTCAGACCAAGAATACCCAATTTTAAGGCAAGTGATGGGATTTCAGATGTCCACTGAGTGAACACAGAACAAATGTATTAGGGTTGGATGGCCATGCATGCAGCCTTTGCCCTCAAGTGCTATCTAACAGACCCTGATGCTGGGCCTCAAACATCCTTTTGCCTTGTCTGAGAATGGCCTTCTCAACAGTTAATTTGGACAATGGCTATCCCTGTGTCAGTCCCACGTGGTGCCCAGGAACTAACAAAGAAAAATGCTGCTATGCCCACCACAGTGGCCACTATAGTGGCTGGACCCACAAGGCAATAAAATGTGTCCCCGAAAGCAAGGGAAGAAGTTCTTGACACACTGCACACTAATCCATTACACTCATATCTGCCTCTCACAGCCACCTAGAAAATCTAGTTTTGTCATTCTAATGGTGTCTTATAATTTCAGGCATGTTTATTTAAAGTAGACATTAGGCTGTCTCCTATTTCAAAATGAACACACTGATCTTTCTTTGTACTGACAACTCGAGATGGGGGATCACAGAGGTGAGTTTTGTGTGTGTTTGTATGTGTGTATATGTGTGTGTGTGTGTATGTGTGTGTGTGCTGTGCTGTGCCTCGTGGGAACACAGGGGCTGGAACAACCATCACAGTTTGTCTCAGGGGCAGTCAAGCTATGTGAGAGTAGAAAAGCAACTGTGAACGCAGCCAAAGAATTGAAATGACCCAAAAACGTACACTGACACTTGTCCAAGGCAGCCCTCCCACACAGAGATCAAACCTGCTTTGAGAGCCTCTGCTTCAACAGGCACCAGGATGCTTCAAAAGGCACCAGGATGACTAGCGAGCTGCTTTCTGTAACTGAGTGTGAGACTGTGCAAAATACTCACACAACCGTGCCATGCCCTGGGGCCCTACAGACCCACATGGGGTGCACACACAGATGGTATCACCAGGAACGAAAGAGCTGAAGCTGTTGGCTCTCAGGAACCAATCTGATTCAACACAGTTTGGGAAAGGCTAAAGTTAGAACTGGCTCATCCTTTTCCTTTTTGAGTGCAGTTTACTAAACACCTACCAGCCAACTACTTCCTACCAACTACTATGTACTACCAACCAATCTTCAATTAGTTAATTCAGTTCTTCCTCAGCCTTGAGTCTGGCTGACACTCCTTAGTGTTCAAAGTCTCCAGCCTGGTCATTTTACTTTTATATATGCTACTTAGATTAAATCAGTAAGTCTCTTTGCTTCAACTACGCTGCTGACCCCCAATTGTATTTCATTATGTGTCTATGAACTAACATTTTGAATATTTTCACACACACACACACACACACACTTGGAAGGCAGCTTGACAACAGAACCATTTAACAAAACAAGAAGAGTAGGTTTCCCGCTACAGCTTAAAATCTTTCCAGCTATAGGTTTCAGACCAGGTTTACAGTAACAGTTACGAACCTTACAAAAAAACCAAACCATATATATCACAGAGGTTGGTTATCCCACACTAGTCAGACCATCCCCACACTGGTGCATACATTGTTCCTGGCAGGTCAATTCCAGAGCTGGGTCCAGCTCTGGGTAACACTGTATCAATTTATTTCTATCGTAACAGCATGCAAAGCTCATCTGCCTAATTTAATACAACAAGGAAGTAGCGAAAGCCAGGAAAACACTCAGTGATCAACTCTCAGAAATCCCAGATGCAGGTTACACAGAAACTGAACACAATTTTCTTTTTTACGCTATCCATGTGTCCTAAACTGGCTCCCCTTCCTCCATGCGGCTAGAAATGGAAATGTCTCACAATTTATTTCCCTTTTTTTACTGTATATGTAAAAGCAATGAGTCAATACTGCCATCTTTATTTCTGACCTGCCGGGGGCGCCTTGTCTGTTTCAGCTATTGAATGCTGTCCTTTATCTGGTCTCCTATTGAATCTACAGCCTACAGAATCCAGCCTACTCTCCTTAACACCCCACCACGTAGCTTCCGTACTGAACTCCTGTAGGTGCTCACCACCTTTGAGACTCATTCTAGTTCTAAGGAGCACGCTGTTGGCCACAGCAGGGATCTATATCTCTCCTGCCTCATTGACCTTAACCTATCTCCTTGGAAGAGCCACTGCCTCCCTTTCATGCAGCTGGAGATCTATCAGCAGACACACCTGTATCCACCTAGCTCACTGCCTCCCAGCCAATCTCTGCTTATCTATCTGGTTGCACCTCACTTGTCTTTTAAGATACATGTGACCATTTTCACATTCTCTACTTTGAGGCTAGGGGAAAACGGGCACTGTGCTGGAGATGGAACCCAAAGACTCACTGGTGCTAGGCAAGTTTCTACCACTGTGACCCTCCAGCCAGGATTCTTCACATTTCGGTTAGGTGCTCTTTGTGTGAGTACTAGATATACTCCTGGATTACCACCAGCCACGCATGTATTGCAACAAATACTACCAGAATGATTCAACAGTCTGTTTACATGTCTATATTTTCCAAGCAGTTTCACACACTTAGACATGGTTATAGCACAGGCCCTATGGTTATATCCCTGTGACATATACTAACGAGTGCTCATTAAATGCTTACAGAGCCAAGGAGTAAAGCTCAGGGACTGAGTCAATGACAATTATTCTTTCCACCCAAAGAGGCACAGTACAATATAGAAAGGCCTTATGCGGTACCATGGCAACAGATATATAAGCTGTAACTCAGAAAAGTGATTTTAGTAATCAGTAGGAACTATGTCAGTGACTGGGCTGTCACTTTTTAAAAAGTTACTCAGGTAAACTCACTCTTGTACAAATGCTATGGCATGCTGACAATTTCAATGGTGCAAATAACATCCTTTGAGAGAAAATACCCTTCCAAAACTTGAATATGTCTGTCTGCACGAATACAAAAATGGCTTTGATAAATATCTCTTGGGTGAAATTCAGAGTATATTCATTTTAACAACTTTTACAACTTGTTTTTCAGAAGCAAAAGCACAACAAACCCCAAGGCAAGAAATAACCACAAGAGTGGTAGACAAAGGGAAAAATCTAGTTCCATTAAATCCACAAACTTAGAACAAAATGCCCAAGTATTCAAACTCTAACACCAAGGAAAGCCTACAACAAAGTTAACGTTCTTACTGACATCACTAGATCTATGAAGACATGGCTACATAAGGGCCCAGGATGTTCTAGTCACAGGACTAAACCAAGCTAGAAATACAAAATTAACTTTGTATCATAATCCTGCATTCTTAAAACAAATCTCTAAACATCTATGTGAAGTTGCCTGTTTCTTTAACCCTTCGGTATAAGGAAATCATCTATTCAAGGACATTCTTATGAACATCATTACTTCATTTTTTTGTACATTTATTGCCTTATGAAACATAAGTTATATTTCAAACACTTACATTACAATAAAATTAATTTATCTGATGAGCTTCTTCTCAGTTATTAAGCTAAGTAGTTTGGAATGCCTCTTCCTCAGAAAATGGGAACTCCCTTTCCCATCCACCCCAGCTCATCAAGGTGCATCAGTACTAAGCATGTTCTTTTCCCCTGTGACCTGTCAAGACAATCCCACCAGGGGAAAGTGATCAAAAAGCTGACAAGTGATCTTTGTCCAATGCAGCCCCCATTTCCCTTACTAGAGAACCCACATGAAGCCTAAGCAGTCCATCTGCTACATGTTTGTAGGAGGCCTATGTCCAGTTCATGGTCCTTGGTTGATGCTTCAGTCTCAGCAAGCCCATCTGGGACCTGGTTAGTTGGAACTATTGGTCTTCTTGTGGAGTTCCTGTCACCTCCAGTTCCTTTTCTCTTTCCTCTCACTTTTCCACAAGACGCCCTATACATCACCCAATGTTTGGCTGAGTCTCAGCATCTGTTTGGAGGCACACTAAGTCAGGATAGGCCCCTAGGAGGATTTGAGGGGAATTCAAGCAATGACTCCTATAAAGCAGAGGCCATAGAGACTGAACCTTATAACTACACTAGCCTCCTAGTAGAGGGAGGGGAACTCCAAACTACTCATAAAAACTTCAAACCCAAATCTACCCTGTCTCGAGATGTGCAGGGATAAAGGTAAAGTAGAGAGAATAGAGGTTGAGGAAATACCCAACCAATGCCTGCCTCAACCCTATCAGAGAGTGCCAACATCTAAAAGTATGAACGATACTCTGCTAAGCTGGTAGGCAGGAACCTGACAAAGTTGTCTTATCTTCCATGTTTCTTAAGTCATTATCTAGAAGTGAATGCCAAAATACAACTCATGACCTTGCCCTGGGAAATCCCTCAGGACTATTCTACCTTGTTATAAAGTCTCGGGTAGTGGACCAAACTTACTGTTGAGGACATTCTCCAATTTCTGTGTCATGGAGCCTTCTACTTTTTCTGTTCCATCTGCTTCTAGTTTTTGATGGATAGCTAGGGAAAAACAAACAAACCTAGTTAAAATGTGGGCCACTTTAATGGACAAAAGAAAAATATCATCCAAATAACATTTTAAAGCCACTGAACAACAATTTTACAAATTGTTCTATTATTTTCACTATTCAAAAGGAACAAGATATGCAATAATCTGGAAAAAAGATGATAGCATTTACATTGTTCATAGCGTAACATTATTCAAGTAGTCTGTGATACACACATTCATCTGGTATTCAAGACTGTTTGAAAAAAGAAAGGTAAAAGAGAAAGTAGGATGTTAGGCACAATCTTCGAATGTGGCCATAGCTTTACTACTTATTCCTCAGCTTTACTACTATTTGGATTCTACCAAACTCAAAAAGAATTAATTTCAGAGCTGGATTATAACATGGGGAATATATGTTATGTCTTTTACATTCACAATAATTTCCTGGAGGCCCCAAGGAAACATTTCACAACACCTATCAATGCACCAACTCTGGATGGATACAGTGTGTGTTGAGGGTGGGGGGCTACATTCCTTGATGCTGAAAAAGAATGTTGGAGAAGGAATCACTTAGGAACATATATTTAAAGCTGTTACCTATTGAAGAGGGAAGGTTTAAAACAGCTCTCAGGCTTATTCTAGTAAGGGATTAAAACTATAATTTTAAATTTTAAAGTTGTGAAATAATGAAGCCAGAACAGCAAACATTGCTTCAACTGTGGCTATTCACTAAGTGCTGCAATTCTGAGGTGCATGTCGTCCCCCACTGACAGTGATGAACATCCCAGTGTTTTGATTTGAAGGATGAGAAAGCTGTAGCAACATACAATTAAACATGTTTGAGAAGGTCACAAAGCCAAGCTTGGAATGTGAACTAAGGCAGCCTGGCTCCAGTCCTTAAAACTTCATCCCATACTGCCCACACAGCACAGACCAGTAGTAACTCACACTGCCTAGGCTTCTGTTCTCATGTCTGTAAATGAGAGCAGTGAACTCACTGTGTCTTCAGGTAACTGTATTCACTTGTAATAAAGAGATTTCTCCTTAACACAGTGGCAGAAGCAGCCTGAATTTCTACTTTTCATACAATTTGCTTACATGAAAATCCAAATGCAAGATGTTTCACTCTGTGGTGTTTCAGAATTAACAGTTAATTGAACAGCACTCTTGAGTGTTAATTAGGAACTCACTAACATTCAAATGGCAAATCTGTTAGAGATTCTGCTTCATTACCTAGACAAAGGTGTCAGATTTATGCTACTCAAACAAGCCTGTTTTATGCAAATATGGATGTGTTTATTTCTTTTATGAGACCTATATAATTCAATGTGACCCACTGGTCTTCTAAAAAAAAAAAAAAAAAAACTCAAGAGCTTATTTACTTATTTATTTATTTAAATTCAGTATTCAAATGCTTATGAATATGTTTTCAACTCCAAGGAACATTTTTTCTTCCTTATAATTAGATTTTAACCCTAATTTTGTTCTTAATATTACAGTTTCCTGTAATGTTACCTCAATTTTTTTTAATCCTAAAACACAGACTGTTCCTGTATTGAATTGAATAAACACATTCATTAAAAGAAAACAAATACACGAGGAGGAATAGTGGCTCCGTTTTGTTCTGTTTTTTGTTTTTTTAACTGTCTTCATTGACTCAGAGTAAAGAAAAAGTAATTTCTTTACTGTCTCAAACTTAAAGTATTTGGTGGAAATGACCCAGCATATTCCTGCACATCAGAGCTTGAACTTACACTCAACTTGTAAAGTTAAATGAATGAGAAAGCTCCTATGTCTAAGCATTACAAACTAAACTAGAAAGACTGCGCCAGGCAGTGGCTCTGCCCACATCCCATTTAATGTTTCTGTGATGCTCTGACAAGCCTGGCTGCAAAAGCAGAGCTGGCACATGTATAGCTCACTATCCTGAGCAGGAAGGTAGCGCCTTTTACACAGCCTCACCGTGAATGTTATTCTCTAAGTAAAAATTAACATTAAAGGAAACTGTGTGGCCACATTTTCTGATGCTGACATAAGCCATCACTGATCAGCAGGTCAAGACGAGGTGACCTGGTTCCCTGAGCTCAGTTTACAGCCCTTTCTGCTGACAGAGCAACTTCCTCCAGCCCATCTCTACCACAGCAGAGCCACTGTCAAGCTGTCAGCCAAGCATGAGGACCAAGAGACACTGGGATCTGATAAAGGCAATCCTATTTTCCAGAAAATTAAACCAAATAACCCAGTGTCTGGTTCATTTGGCCTTTTATTTTCTCTGAAAACATTTTTAAATAGAATAACTCAATAAGCAACTGGGTACATGATCACAGGTTTGTTATTGTTTCTAATCTATTAAAAACTTAAATATGTGCAGTAGTTGAACATCATAAGCTTAAACTCAGGAAACAAAAAGGTATTATAAAAGTACCAGTCAAAGAAAAATCAAGGATCTAGGAAAGTGTCTATTATTTGTTTATAAATAATTTATTGTTTCATTTAACTTGAGTAAAACATACAAAGTAAATATAAAACTGCAACTTCAATCAACGAATTCAAAATACCTAAGTATATTCTCACAAAGATGCTTACATACGTTGTTAAATAAGAACACTAAGAACGCTCTCTCTCCCTCTCTCTGCCTCTCTCTCCCTCTCTCCTCCCTGTGTGTGTGTGTGTATCTATAAGACTACATTGCTAAGCAAAGCCATATATATGTTCTAACCACTGTGCTTGCTGCTAACCTGTATGAGACAGAACATTAAGGCCAGAGCAAATGTAGTCAAACTATTTCCACAAACAACCACAGAATAAAGAGGTTACAGCCTCTATCCTGTGCTCATTATCATCATCATGTTGTTTTGTTTTTTCTCATAGCTGCCCTTCAAGGCACAGCCATGTTTAGTTCCAGGCCTATATAGCTAGGCTGTAGCTTAGTCATATTAGTGTCCTAGACTCTAAAGGTTATACATAGTAAACCAGAGATGGAAGAAGAAAACTATGGTATGTTGTTAATTCAAATTCATTAAAAAGCCTTTTAAACATTTAGTTTCTATTAACTATCACAGAAATCTTCTGTTAGTGCTATAGCTTAAGTGCTGATTGTCCCCACGGACTCGCATGTGAAAGGTTTGACTACACGTGGTGGTCCTGGGAGGTGCTGTGGGGCATTCGAAACATGCCCTTTAGGGGAACACTATTGCTTTGAGTCCCTGCTTCTGGCTCCCTTTTGCTTTCTATTCAGTGTGCAACACTGAATAGCAACACCCACCCCCAAACCTAGGCAACTTAGAACAAAATTCCCAAAACCAAGAGCCAAAATGAACTTCTGGCTAACACACAGTGGTTAAACTGTTACATTTAAATTGGCTAAGTAACCTGCAATTACTTTTCTTCTCTAATTATATTGCAAATAAAAAAATAAAACAATCTCAGGAGCCATATAAAGATAATAGGTAGGAATGGCTCACTTAGATAACTGAGTCCTAGCATGCTACCTAGACTACATTCATATATCAAAAGGCACTAACAACAGAAAAGCCAAAACCCCACTCTGCTGCAGGCTTCCTGCAGTAGCTGCAACATGCAAGCAGTGTACTGAGCTGTCTGCATATAGATCCTGCTTTGGTCTCTTTGTGTACCGCCCAGCACATTCATTCAGTTTAGCCACAGTTCTCCAAAGCAACAGCACAGACAGTTCTTGGTTTGCCACCCAGAACAACTGACTACCTAAATCTACGCATGAGCTCCAATGGCATTCAGGGAAATGCTGATGGAACAGAGGAGCTGATCCACAGGCACAAGGAGCTCAGAAAGGCCTCCTACATTAGTACATGCAGCAGAAACATCTCTCGAGCCAGAGGCAGCCTGATACCCTCAGGCTCATCAAAACTTCCAAAGAGTGAGGAAGAACAGCAAAGCAGAAGTCTGGGGAAGAGAAGCCTGGTGTAAAATGCTTTTGAAGGCTATGGTTTAAGAACAAAAAAAAGGGGGGTGGGTAGGGGCTGGAAAGATGGCTCAGAGGTTGAGAGCACTGGTTGTTCTTCCAAAGGTCCTGAGTTCAATTCCCAGCAGCCACACGCTGGCTCGTAACCATCAATAATGAGATCTGGTGTCTTCTTCTGGTGTGCAGGGTACATGCACACAGAACACTATATATATATATATATATATATATATATATATATATATATATA
>NW_026594462.1:3701012-3791719 GCF_907164565.1 Psammomys obesus
TATATATATATATATATATATATATATATATATATAAAATCTTTTTTAAAAAAAGAAGTTATGCAAAACACAATGCTTTAAACAATCTGACTAAAATACTGGTGAGAATACACAGGGGCAATAAACCTAATAATTGCAAGAAGGAAGGAAGGAAGAAAGAAAGGAAGAGGGGGAGGGAGGAAAGACAGAAAGAAAGATGAAATTCAAAGAGAATAAAGATTCAATTCAGTTCCTATTGAACAAAATTCTTCACAGAAATTGAAAAATATCTTAAATTTCATATGAAAGCAACCAACCACAAACATTCAGAGTAGTAAAAATAACACTGAACAATAAAAGAACTCCAGCAGGTATACCGATCCCTCATTTTAAGCTCTACTACAGAGTTGGAGTATTAAAAATAGTATGGTCCTGACAGAAAACAGACACATTAATCAATGGAATAGAGCTGAGACCCTGGATATGTTTATGTTCCTATACTTGAATTCTGACAAAGGAGCCAAATATATATATATATATATATATATATATATATATATATATATATACACACACACACACACACACACACACACACACACACACACATACATACATGTTGGAGGAAAATGTATCATCTTAAATAAAGGGTGTTGTTGGTCAAACTGGATAGCTACCTATAGAAAAATGTAAGTAGATCCTTATCTTTCACCTTGATCAATACAATGCATGATACCCTAAATCTGTAAGAGGAGACAGTATGGAACATGCTCCAATGCATAAGCACAAAAAAAAGAACTTTCTGAACAGTATCCAGGTAGCATAGGCATTAAGACCAACAGGTAATAAATGAGACTTCATGAACTAAAACACTTCTAGGTAGCAAAGAATACCTTCATTCAAGGAAAGAGGTAGTCCACAAAGTGGACTTTAAATCTTTAAAAAAATCTTTACTAAGTAGATATTTGACAGGGTTGGTGTCTAGAATATATAAGGAACAAAGAAAAAAAAAAAAAACCTAACACCAAGAAAAGAAAAAAAAATCTGATTAAAAGCTGAGGCATGAAACTAATGGGTTCTCAAAAGAAGACAGATGGCTGAGAAATATTTTTTTAATACTTATTTATTGTTTGAGGGAATGCACTGGTTTCTGTAGCACTTGTTTTAAAAACTCTACTTTATTTGGGGTATTTAGGCCTCTGCCTCCCTTCTACCAACCTTCCAACCCTTGGTATGAGTAGTGGGGAGAAGGGCGCAGACCCCTTTACTTCTCCTAGCTATTTAAGTTCAAGGGGTTCTCTTAGGGCATGTACCCAAAGAACTCTATGCCCTACTACAGAAGCTTGTTCATCCATATCCATTGCTGCTATTTACAATAGCGAGAAAATAGAAACAGAAAAGAGATATTGATGTCCTTTATTTGACGGATGGATACTGAAAATGGGGTGCATATATACACTGGAATATTATCTAGCTGAGAAGACAAATGAGATCCACAGGTAAATGGAGAGAGCTAGAAATAATCATTCTGAATGAGGTAACCCAGACCAAGAAACATAAATGCTGCCTGCTTTCTTGCTAGACGCTAGCTTTGAATCTTCAAACATGTATGTTACATCTTGATTACCCATACTGGTAGGAAATGTGTACGAGACCATGCTGGAAAAGTGAGATTTCACAGAAAGGAGGACAGAGCACAGGTAGTACAAAAGAGTAAAGAGAATAGTGAAATAAGATTAATGTGGTACGAATAGGAGGGCAGGATAGAAGATGGAGCATGGGAGGAGATAACACAAGACCTTTGCAAAATACAATATAGAAACCTACTATTGTAGAGCCCTCATAAAATATATACATCTACAGATATATACATGTAAACGCACACATGCACACATGCATGGCTAATGCAGTGGAGTTATATTATAATGGGTTGGGGTCGAGGGAGAAAACAATGCCAGAAGTCACAGATTATCTAAAAAAAGCTGAGTGATGGGTGTGGTCTACTTCTTTTCAAGTTGTTGATCAGTGGGGCCCCATAGGACCCCTCAAAAACACTCTTGTCTTTACCATTACTACTGTCATTGTTCTTGGTTCCCTCTAGAATCTGAAGGCAAGACATGAAAAACTCCAGCCTGTACTAACCTAGAAACCCCATCTCTACTATCTGTTTTTCATAATGCTGGAAGGTGCTGTACATGCTACCAGAAAGAAACCTCAGCAACATTCTTACTTGGCTGTGATTCCTGTGAGTCACAATAACTGGCAAGATACAGTGAGCACTAGTACAACAGTGGTATGAATGTCAGGGGAGTAACCAACCCACTTTCTGACAGGATTCAAAACCTGCTCTACAAGACAGAACTACTGCTCTTCTGCAAAATGGCCATCATAATAACCTGTCATCTAAATTCTTATGTTTATATACAAAGATTAGTGTATTTCTCAACCTTCATTAGAGATATTTCTTTATGTAGATGGAGATCAACATAGAGATTTTCAACTGATTGATGTGCAAAGAGAATGGAATGTTCAGTTCTAAATTGGAATATACATCAGAGCTCCTTCTCTCAAGGTAAGAATTGCTTCAGAAGAGGGCACAAGAGATTGTAAGAGACAGAGGGAGTAGACATCCGCAGTGAACCAATATTTACCAAATATGGCAACTCTGTTACACACAGGAATTCACAGGGGCTGGGACTGTATATGCAAGACCTACAAAATGTCAAGCCAACACAGACGTGGAGAGGTGCTTTGAAGTTCTACCCCTATTTGAGTGGCTATTGGTAATTGATGGGTATTAGGGAGGAAAGGGAATATAAGAGTATCTATTGCTGTGATAAAACACCATGACAAAGCCAAGTTATAAAATAAGAGTATCTGGACTTATGGTTACTGAGGTTAGGAGTTCATGACAACAGAGTAAAGGCATATTTGCAAGAGAAGAAAAATGAAAACTCACACTTTGAACCAAAATCACAGAACAGAAAGCACACTGAAAATAGTGTAAAGTTCTGAAACCTCAAACAAAGCCTGTCTCCAGTGACATGCTTCCTCCAACAAGGCCCTACCTTCTTAGCATACAAAAAAAAGCACCTCCAACTGGGTACCAAGTATTCAAATGACTGAGCCTTTGGGAGACATCTCATCCAAACCACCACAGCAGGTCAGTGTTGATCAGAAATGCACGCCTGGACATTAGATGCCTCCACCCACTCAAGCACATGTAGGCAGAACTAAACAGAAGACTCACTGATTTAAGGGTGCTAAAAAACAGCACATGAAATTTGGAGACAAAAAGTTATAGGAAGAATAAGGGAGAAACTGAAAGGAAGAGAATGTGGGTGGATTAGGCCAAAACATATTATATGCATGTAAGGAATTTTCAAATAATAATTCTCAAACAAATATAGTACAGTACATAAATAGACTCAAAAGGGAAAATCACATCTAAAACTTAGAAAGGCTCCTGACAAACTTCAACATCTTCTTATGATAAAAAGGAGGAGTAGAAAAAACACTCTGTAGAATAAAGATTATATCCAACAAATCTGTACCAACCATTATACTAATGAAGAAAAGGTGGAGAGTGAGTCTCTAAAGCACAGGTTCTCAACCTGTGGGTCATGACCCCTTTGAGAAAGGTCAAACAATTCTATCACAGAGGTCTCCTAAGACCTCCAGAAAATACAGATATTTACTATTCATAACAGAAGTAAAACTACAGTTATGAAATAGCAACAAAAAAAATTTTATGGTTGGGTTGGTCACCACAACATGAGCAACTGTATTAAAAGGTTGAAGCGTTAAGAAGGTTGAGAACCAGTGCTCTACAGTAAGGACTGAGGTAGAGTGTTTTACTCTCTCTAATCTTATTCACAGTATAGTGCCTGAAGTCTTGGCCAGAGGTGGGGAGCAAGAGAAAAAAGAATGGCAGGAGTTAAATTATCACTATTTGTAGTTGTAGAAATGTTTTCTCCAGAACAGAAGGGAAGGCTCATGAGACTCAGAAGGTTTAAAATTAAAAAAATAAATAAATTAAAAAAAAAAAAAGTCACATCTAGGGAGACGCTAGCCAGCTAAGGAGAGGGCTTGTTTCTTTGACCTGTACAGCCACCTGCAAGCTAAGCAGAGAGCTCCAGGGAGGCATTTTGTGAGCTGTCACCCATGTTGGGATTGGCTTTTTGGTGATGCAGTTACAATTTTGAGTCATCTTGCGCCTCTAAGTAATCATCGCCCATCCTTCTGTTAGTAAACTCAGTAAGAACTTACGGTTCACCAAGCTGGAGGGCATTGCAGTCATTGCTTTCGTCTGTCATGGATTCCCTCATGGTAAATAGACATGGGTGTGTGTATGTTCTATCTCCCTAGGAAAGGTCTGTGACACAACAGTGGTTGACATGAACCTGTATTTAAAATACAAGGCTTTACCAGAAAACTCTGAGATCTATAAGCACTTTCAGCACAGTAGCAAGATATAAAAATCAACCCCCAGAACAGTCGCTTTACTATACATACACCAATAGTGAACTTGGCAAAACAGAAATCAGGAAAAGAAAACTCAAATTACAGCGACCCCACAACAGAACAAAATGAAACAAATCTAAGAATAATCCTGAGAAAGTAAAAGAGCTCTACAGTGAAAACTTTAAAACACTGGAAGGAAAAAACAAGAGTATTAGAAAATGGAAGAATCTCCCAAGTTCACGCACTGGCAGGATTAGGATTGTAAAAGTGGCTCTGTTGGTAAAAGTTACTTACACATTCAGCACAATCGCTATCAAAATTGGAGTTTCATTCTCTAGGCAAATAAACAGTTCTGGGTTTCATAGAAAAGCACAAACACATAGGGAAGCTGAGTGGCTATAGCAATCCTGGGTAAAAAGGACAATAATATAGTTATCATACTACTTAAGTGTGTAAGGCCATAATAATAATTAAAAAAAAAAGCATGGTATTAACACAAAAACAGACAGACCAATGGAATAGAATAGAGAACCCCAAAATAAACCCTCACACCTATAGCTACCTAATTTCTGACAAAGGTGTCAAAAATATATATTGGAGAGAAGACAGCCTTGTCAAGAAATGGTGCTGGGAAAATAGTATCCACATGTTGGATATCCTGAATAAAACAACATTCCTAGAAAACAAAAATAAAGATATTCCTATAAAAATAAAACTACATTTCTATTTCTTACCTGATTAAAAACAACGAGAGCAACAACAAAAATCCCTAACCACACTGTACAAAATGGATCAAGACCTATTATAAACCCTGATATCATGAAAATTCTCAAAAGAAACAGATAAAAGCCTTTCAAAATATAGGATTAAGCAAGGACTTTCTGAAAATGACTAAAATTGTTCAGGAAAAAAAAAAACAACAGGATTTGACAAATGGAATTGCATGAAGTTATAATCCTTGCCACGGTAAAGAAAATAATCAACAAAATGAAGACACAGTCTATAGAATGGAGAAAATCTTTGCTGACTATACAAACGAGAGGAGACCGATATCTACAAGATGTAAAGAAGTACTACAAAAATAAATATCAAACCTAATATAACAATATACTAATATAAATGGAAAAAAGAAATGAGCGAGCACTTTTCAAAAGATGAAGTAGAGAGGTCCAATAGACACATGAGAAAATGATTACCATCTTTAGTCCTTAGAGAAAGTAAAATGGAAACTACACTGAGATTCCACTTCACTCATCAGAATGTGATCATTAAGAAAACAAACAACAAACAGTGCTGGCAAGAACACAAGGGTTAGGTAAAAGGAAAGAATGGCCGCTGGGAATGGACAGCCATTATGAAGACCTCTCAAAAGACAAAAATGAAGCTAGCATGTGATCCATGCCACTCCTGAAAATACATTCAAAGGAATCTAAGTCAGCAGACCAAAGATGACTTGCAAATTTCTGTTTACTACATGGTTACAAGAGCCAAGTTATCAAGTCAGCATAGGTATTCACCAACGAATGCATGAATAAAGAACATGTGATAGATTATAGGTTAAGCAGGTAGGGAGGTAAGTAGGTAGGTAGGTGAGATGATATAAACAAACAAGTTATCTTTACAAGAAAAAAAATGTACTGGAGATCTTACTCAGCAGAGTAAACAGATCCAGGCCCTCCCACTGCCCACAGGCACCCAGAGGGAATGGGAGAGGAAGTATCTAAGAAAGAGGAACAGGAGGAACTGGGCAGGAAGTAAATAAAATCAAAGTGCATGACATATTTGAAAAAAAAAATTTGAAAAAAAAAAAACCACTTTGCAAAATGAACGCAAGCAGGTATAATAAGTTAAAGAAAGAAAAAAAATGTTTCTAGTACACAGAACTCTACATATGATATGATCTTGTGATATATACTCACATTAGCAAAGAAAAACAGACCAAAAGAAAATATATCACAGTGTTAATATGATTACCTCCACCAACAAATAACTCTTGTCTATTATTCCTGGTTTTTAACAATATCAAAACCAGACCAGCCAAATTTATCGCATGTTTCTAACATTTTCAAATTGACTATGATAATTATTTTAAATTACTAGCAGTTAGTCAGTGTGATCTTTGCTCAGTCTCAACTTCCCAACATACTTCTAGAGCAGAGGTTCTCAATCTTCCTAATGCTGCGACCCTTTAATACATACAGTTCTTGATGCTGTGATGACCCCCAAACATAAAATTATTGTTGCTACTTTATAACTATAATTTTGGTGGTTACATTAATGTAAATACCTGTGCTTTTCTGATAGTTTTAGGTGACCCCTGTGAAAGAGTTGATCCCTGTAGCTTCTCTTTGCTACTTTGTGGGTACTTTTTACTGCCCTTTATCCCCCCAGTTTTATCCTCTATCTCTAGATAGGAGAGAAAGAAGAATAGAGGAGAGAGATCCTTGAATCTACTTTCTTCTTTGCTTGTAGATGGTCTTTGCTACTTTGTGGGTTCTTCTTTTTCCCACTCTTTTATCTCCCTCCCCCAACCACAGTGCAACCCCAAACAGTAGAGAGGAAAAAAAGAAGAAGGGGGGGAGGAGAGAAAGGGAGGGACAGATCTGAATCTATTTCTTCTTTGAACACAACTACTAACAAACCACTACCAAGCCTCCTGAATGACCACCAACCACCAAACAAGTACACCTGTCAGGGCTCTAGCATGTATATACCCTCTGAAAACTTTACAAAATTCCAAACATCACACAATTGCAGAAACTATCTGCAGCTGGCAAAATCATGCTCCTCCTAGAGCACATGGCAAATCATAATCAGCTGCTGTGGGCAATCTAAAGTAGTCCCATATTCCACACCTGGGATTAAAATAAATGCATATTCTTAAAATATTTCTGTGTTTTTTAAAGAAAACAAATTTCAGAATTCTCACTACAGACACCATTCCCCCCCACCCCCGCCAAAGGAGTCATAATCCACAGGTTAAGAACCACTGTTTTGATACAAAAATTCCTTGTATCCTGTCTCATCACCATGGAATACAGCTGGACCTCAACAACAACAGAAATAGCAAAAAGCCTACACACACATGGAAACTGAACAGCTTGCTACTAAATGACAGCTGGGTCAGGGAAGAAATAAAGAAAGAAGCTAAAGTCTTCCTAGAACTCAATGAAAATGAAGATACAACATACCCAAACTTCTGGGACACAATGAAATCAGTGCTAAGAGGAAAGTTCATAGCACTAAGTGCCTTCAATAAGAAATTCGAGACAGCTCATTCAAGCAACTTAATGGATCACTTAAAAACCCTAGAAAAAGAAGAAGCAGACACACCAAAAAGGAGTAGACGGCTAGAAATAATCAAACTCAGGGCTGAAATCAATCAATTAGAAACAAATAAAACAATTCAAAGAATCAATGAAACCAAGAGCTGATTCTTTGAGAAAATCAACAAGATAGACAAACCCTTAGCCAAGCTAACTAAAAGGCAGAGAGACACCATCCAAATCAACAAAATCAGAAAAGAAAAGGGGGACATAACTACAGACACTGAAGAAATACGAACAATCATCAGGACTTACTTCAAAAGTCTATATGCCACAAAATTTGAAAATCTAAATGAAATGGACAATTTTCTTGATCGATTCGATTTACCAAAGCTGAATCAGGACCAGGTACATCAATTAAACATCCCTCAAGGAAATAGAAGTGGTCATCGAAAGTCCCCCATCCAAAAAAAAGCCCAGGACCAGATGGTTTCAGCGCAGAATTCTACCAGACCTTCAAAGAAGAGCTAACTCTAGTTCTCTTCAAACTATTCCACAAAATAGAAACAAAAGGAAGATTACCAAACTCATTCTATGAAGCCACAATCACCTTGATACCTAAACCTCACAAAGACCCAACAAAGAAAGAGAATTTCAAGCCAATCTCCCTTGTGAACATTGATGCAAAAATACTCAACACAATACTTGCAAACCGAATACAAGAACACACCAAAGATATCATCCACTATGACCAAATAGGCTTCATCCCAGTTATGCAGGGGTGGTTCAATATATGGAAATCCATCAATGTGATCCACCATATTAACAAACTGAAAAAAAAAAAAAAACACATGATAATCTCCCTAGATGCTGAAAAAGCATTTGACAAAATCCAACATCCATTCATGTTTAAAGTATTGGAGAGATCAGGGATACAAGGCACATATCTAAACATAGTAAAGGTGATATACAGCAAGCCTATAATCAACATCAAACTGAACGGAGAGAAACTTAAAGCAATCCCTCTGAAATCAGAGATAAGACAAGGCTGCCCAATCTCTCCATATCTCTTCAACATAGTTCTGGAAGTCCTTGCTAGAGCAATAAGACACTTAAAGGAGATCAAGGGGATACAAATTGGAAAGGAAGAAGTCAAATTATCACTATTTGCAGATGATATGATAGTATACGTGAGTGACCCCAAAAACTCTACCAGGGAACTCGTACAGCTGATAAACACCTTCAGCAAAGTGGCCAGATACAAAATTAACTCAAAAAAATCAGTAGCCCTCCTGTATACAAAAGACAAAAGGGCTGAGAAAGAAATTAGGGAAACAACACCCTTCACAATAGCCACAAAGGACATAAAGTACCTTGGTGTAACCCTAACCAAGCAAGTCAAAGACTTGTATGAAAAAAATTTCAAGTCTCTGAAGAAAGAATTAGAAGAAGATATGAGAAGATGGAAAGATCTCCCATGCTCATGGCTTAGCACGATTAACATAGTAAAAATGGCCATCTTACCAAAAGCAATCTACAGATTCAATGCAATTCCCATCAAATTACCAACACAATTCTTTAAAGATCTTGAAAGAGCAATTCTCAACTTCATATGGAATAACAAGAAACCTAGAATTGCTAAAACAATCCTCTACAACAAAAGATCTTCTGGAGGTATCTCCATCCCTGATATTAAGCTGTACTATAGAGCAACAGTGGTAAAAACTGCATGGTACTGGCATAGAAACAGAATGGTGGATCAATGGAACCGAACAGAAGACCCAGAAATAAACCCAAACACTTATGGACACCTGATCTTTGACAAAGATGCCAAAACCATACAATGGAAAAAAAGATAGCACCTTCAACAAATTGTGCTGGTCTAACTGGATGTCTACATGTAGAAAAATCCAAATATATCCATACTTATCACCCTGCACAAAACTAAAGTCCAAGTGGATCAAAGACCTCAACATAAAACCAGACACATTAAATCGGTTAGAAGAAAAAGTAGGGAAAACCCTAGAACTCATTGGTACAGGAGACAACTTCCTGAACAGAACAACAATAGCACAGGCTCTAAGAGCAACGATCAATAAATGGGACCTCATAAAACTGAAAAGCTTCTGTAAAGCAAAGGACACCATCATCAAAACAAAACGACTGCCTACAGATTGGGAAAGAATCTTCACCAACCCTTTATCTGACAGACAGATAATATCCAGTATATATAAAGAACTAAAAAAGCTGAAAAGCAGCAAACCAAGTAATCCAATTAAAAAATGGGGAACAGAGCTAAACAGAGAACTCTCTGTAGAGGAACAGCGAATGGCAGAGAAACACTTAAAGAAATGCTCAACGTCATTAGCCATTAGGGAAATGCAAATCAAAACGACCCTGAGATTTCACCTTACACCCAGATGGGCCAAGATGAAAAACTCAAGTGACAGCACATGCTGGAAAGTTTGTGGACAAAGGGGAACCCTCATCCACAGCTGGTGGGAATGTAAACTTGTACAACCACTCTGGAAAGCAATCTGGTGCTTTCTCAGACAATTAGGAATAGCGCTTCCTCAAGATCCAGCCATACCACTCCTAGGCATATATGCAAAAGAGGCTCAAGTACACAATAAGGATATTTGCTCAATCATGTTTGTAGCCGCTTTATTTGTAATATCCAGAAGCTGGAAACAGCCCAGATGCCCCTCAACTGAAGAATGGATGCAGAAATTGTGGTACATCTACACAATGGAGTATTACTCAGCAATGAAAAATAAGGAAATCATGAAATTTGCAGGTAAATGGTGGGACCTGGAAAGGATCATCCTGAGTGAGCTGTCCCAAAAGCAGAAAGACACACATGGTATATAGTCACTCATATAGACATATAACATAGGATAAACTTACTAAAATCTGTACATCTTAAGAAACTAATCACGAGAAAGGACCCTGACTAAAACGCTCAATCCCCATCCCGAAAGGCAAAGAGGATGGACATCAGAAGAAGAAAACAGGAAACAACCTAGGAACCTGCCACAGAGGGCCTCTGAAAGGCTCTTCCCTGCAGACTATCAAAGCAGACGCTGAGACTTATGGTCAACTGTTGGGCAGAGTGCATGGAACCTTATGTAAGAAGAGGGAAATAGTAAGATCTGGAGAGGACAGGAACTCCACAAGGAGAGCAACAGAACCAGAAAATTTGAACACAGGGGTCTTTCCAGAGATTCATACTCTAACCAAGTACCAGGCATGAAGATAACCTAGAACCCCTGCACAGATGTAGCCCATGGCAGTTTAGTGTCCAAGTGGGTTCCATAGTAATGGGAAGAGGGACTCCCTCTGACATAATCTGATTGGCCTGCTGTTTGATCACCTCCCCCTGAGGGAGAAGCAGCTTTACCAGGCCACAGAAGATGACAATGCAGCCACTCCTGATGTGATCTGATAGACTAAGATCAGAAGGAAGGAGAGGAGAACCTCCCCTATCAGTGGACTTGGGGAGGGAGATGTGTGAGGAAGGGGGAGGGAGGATGGAATTAGGAGGGGAGGAGGGAGGAGGTTATGAGGGGGTACAAAGTGAATAAAGTGTAATTAATAAAATTAAATTTAATTAAAAAAAAAGAACCACTGTTTCAGATACAGTAAATGTCTCGTAAATACTGTATTTACCTTACAACACAAATCTGTTTACAGGTCTCTCTTGTTGCCATAAGAACAACTACTGGTAATGCACAAAGAGAACAGTGATACATCAGCAACCACAGGGAACCAGGGGTCATCAAAGAAGAGGCTCTCCTTACTCCACTCCCCCCACTAGCATGCACCTTTCACTCAACCAAAATCCTAACCTCCACCTACAAGGAAAGGGCAATATGAGATACATACTTAGTGAATGCAGGAAAATTTGGTGGATTTTTTAAAACAGTAAGAGTTTTTAATATATGTTAAATATTAAAGATAGTTAAGAAATATGTGAAGAAGTTAAGATGGCTCAGTCGACACAAATGCTTGCCACCAATCCTGACAACCTTAGTTTTCTCCCTGGGCATCATATGATGAAAAGAAGAATTGGCTTCCAGAACTGTCCTGACCTCCACATAAGTGTAATGGTATACACACACACACACACACACACACACACTAATAAATAAACAGATAAATTATTAGTAGCATACAAGTACTTAGTTACAGAGACTTTCATTTTTATAAGTAATTATGGTAAATTTTATAAATATATACTTATATATATGACTAATATAAAAATATGTATTATACATTTTCATTACATGCAAAAGAACTAACGGCAGTTTTTAAAAACCTACTCAATGTCTTTCATTGAAGTATCTGAAACACTAATACAAGTTTCCTTTCTTATAATCATGATGTCAGAGTGGGCAGCTGACCGTGTGTATGTCGGGGGCCTTCAGGATAATGGCTAAAAAAAATGCCACATTATCATTAGTTCTTTTCAAATGAAACACATAATGAGGAACATTTTTAAAATTAAGCACATGAGTAAGATGTGATGTCTGTAAAAGGATTTAAGAATTCTAGAACTTTGCTCATTGGGATTCAATTTCTTATCAGCCTCAAAGACTGAGCATCATAGAGAGGTATAGGAGTCTCCTGTTTCACATGTAAGATGGGTCGACAGAGCCTTAGAGACAAATATTTACAGTACTAGGCCTTCAAAGAGATTCCGGCTTACTCTGCAACAAATATTTATGGTACGTTTTAAACCTCTACTTTTATAAATACAGACCGAATGTCACACCCTATAAACATGAGGGAGCACAGTGTCAGGTTTCCACAGTGGAACAGTGGAAGTCCCAGCAGATGGTTCTCAGGGTTGCCTTACCTGAGAGAGCATCTTGAGCTTCAAAGAAGGTACTGAGGCCACCCTTCACGTACGCCAAACTACCCTCGCTCTTCTTGTTGGCCTGCCTTTTGAGGTTGGTGACTGCCATCTTGAGCTGTTCAAAACTAAAATGAATTAAAAGAAATCAACTGTCTCAGATTCCTGACAAGATGAATCTTTAAGTGTAAAATACTAGGAATGCTAAAGTTTCTGTGAAGCATACACATTAATACAATAACCACATAAAACAAAACAACACAAAAAACCTTTCAAAATCTTATCTAGACAGGACTCCTAGTGGAGGGAGGGTAAACACCACCCCAGCCACAAAAACTTAAACTCAAATTCTTATCTAGATCGAAAGCTTTTATTTATTGTGATGCCTGACAGATATGAAAGGAGTCTTACAGCGTCAGATGGAAATCTAAATAGGGTAGATCCCTAAGAAGAAAGTACAAATGTAGATATTATAATATACATGACTTGGCAGATAGAGGCTCTGAGGATCTTCTACTGACAGGGAAGAGGTAGCTGGCCCAGTTAAGGGCAGATTTTTCCACCCACACACGCAAGTATCCTGGAACACTGAGCACAATGTTCACCTCACCACTCAATACCCAGGCCTCTGTCCTACGTGACAAAATTACACAAGGCCTGTGGGCGATTTATAATTTAAGTAAGAGCCAAGAAGCAAAGCACATGAGATGCATGTGTGAAGGAAGCAGATAAAACTCACTATCGTGAATGCTAGCTTAAAATGTTGCAATAAAGCAACAAATAATATGACCATGACCATGCCATTTTATCTCTATCAAAAGCTGAGAAAAGGGAGGTAGGCCTCTGTATTTTAGAAATTTTATTTCTGCATGAACTGACAAAAATCTCTTAATAAAATCTGCAATATTTTAAGTACCACAGTAATTCCACACACAAAACATATCAATTCTGTTATGACAGGAAAAGCATGTCCATAATGAAAAGTTACAGCTATCTTCTGCAATTATAGACTGGCTCGTGCAGTATTTGCTTTAAAACATTATCAGACCAAATTGATTTATGTATTAAAATACCAACTTTTCTCATGTTTTCTAACGGTTTTCACCTCTGTAAGTGAATAAAATTGTATTAACATATACTTTAACTCACTGACAAAGAATATAAATCTTAAGTAATAACTACTTTATTTAAATGTTTTCATTAATATTGCTGTTTTCAATCAATCTGGTAAAAAAAAGTTACAAATGTTCTTTATAGTATGGGGAAAATTCTAAAGGAGCACCTGAACTTGAGGTTCAACCATCTCCTTATCTCCACACAATGATAAACTGACTCAAGTTTCTTTGCTCTGTGGTCAGCGAAGGCAGGGTGTTCTACATTTCACACAGAACTTACCATTTTTGTGTGACTGATAAGGAACTATATCACATTCACATGTATCAGCTTGGGTCCCTTACTAAGACTCTACATGGTGGGGGTCAGGAATAAAAGTCTTCTAAGAACATCATTTTATAAACAAAGTTAAACTGAGACTGTCAGGGACTCACCAAGGTCAAAGAACTCACAGCCCTATAGCTACGTTACCATCTGCAAGGCCAGACTTAAGCCAGCCTTCCTGCATCAGCCCACTGTTACTGCATCAGCCCACTGTCTGAAGCCCTCAGAGTTCAGGGTCTGCTGGACATCCACTAACCTGGTGGTGGAATGATTCTCTATGAGATACCAGGCTGCTGAAAAATTCTCACTTGTGAAATCAGCACTCATGCCAGGGAACAGCCCTTCCAACTCCTTCTGAGGAAGTTTACTTCTAAAGAAAAAAAAAAGTTAAAATGCATTACAACTGATACCAGCTACTGATACCACCGAGTAATATACAATAAATTAACATACGAGCCTATGCTTACATATAGTAAGCTATTGAGAACATATTTGAACATATGTATAGAATACACTTTCTATATTATGGCTGATTTCCTACCATGTAAACTTTGTTGTGGCAAGCTGACATTTAAAATTAACCAGCACAGGTGGAATCATTTCTTGAACACTGTCCTGTCATTTTTCTAACTGAGGTGAACACCAGCCTGTCACTGACCTATCTGAGGTGAACAGATATTTGTTATTCCTCAGGAAAAGTTCACACTGTATCCACCCTAGCCAGATCTCGTCCTTAGGCACATAACCTTGCAGGTTTTACTGCTAACCTACATCCTTTTTTGCAGGATGATGTCCAAGTTCTCAGCTCCATATTCTAGGGTTTCCCTGTACTGAACCTGTTTATCTCTTAGAATTCATTTCTGCAACTTTAGTTCTCACACACAAGAA
The DNA here is from genome assembly GCF_907164565.1 of Psammomys obesus. Taxonomy (NCBI): domain Eukaryota; kingdom Metazoa; phylum Chordata; class Mammalia; order Rodentia; family Muridae; genus Psammomys; species Psammomys obesus. The sequence goes on from NW_026594462.1 coordinate 3,715,902, forward strand.
GCTTCAGAGCTTCAAACAGATCATACCAGAGTCATGTTTGTGTGCACTTTTTTTCTTCTGACTTGCTGAACTTTTTCTCAAAAACGTTTCCCTGCTCAAGCCAAATTACAAAGTATAAACAGAACATCACTGTAAGACCAATACCTTTACATTATATTCAATGAGAAACACTATGCTAAAAGAAAATACGGGCAGCTCAAGTGTCTGTACATTTTCGTGTCTAGAGCCTTAGTACCTAAGTATTACCCACACAGCCCACACATATACTAAGGAGCCTCACCATGATCAACGCTTCATCTTCACTCCAATGTAATACATTTGATTACTTCTCCCAGCCATGATCAGTAGTTGGTGGGCTGACTGTTACAGGGGGGGGTAGATGGTGACAAGCTTTTTATCCTTCCTCTCAGTTAGTTACTGTATCACCCTGTAGGCTGTAATAGGTACTTAGAAACTGATTTTGCACTGACTCCATACTTGGGCCAACAAGATAACAGAAGGCACAGGAGTTCTTTCCCTGAATCTGTAGTTGCCTTGGACACACCATCCCAGATAAGTACAGTTCTCTGTGATAGCAAGGCTGCATACTGGAGCAAAGTCATCACCTTATAGGAACCAGACTGTTCACTCACAGGATGTCTTAGTTAGCGTTTTATTGCTGTAAAGAGACACCATGACCATGGTAACTCTTATAAAGGAAAACATTTAATTGGGCCTGCCTTACAGTTTCAGAGCCTCAGTCTATTATCATCATGGCGGGTAGTGGAGCAGCACACAGGTAGACATGGGGCTCGGGAAGGGGCTGAGAGTTCTATATCTTGATCCACAGGCAGTAGGAGTCTGCCACGGTAGGCCTAGTTTAAGCATATGAAACCTCAAAGCCTGACTCCACAGTGACACACTTCCTCCAGCAAGGCCACATCTCTTGGTAGTGGACCAAGCATTCAAACACATGAGTCTGTGGGGCCATTCCTATTCCAACCACTGCACAGGACAAGAACTACCTCCAATAACCTTGCAGAATCTAAACTGAGACAGTGACCATGCAGAGCACACCTTGGCCAGGAATGACAAACCATACACACCATTTAACCCTTACCCCAATTCTGCTTCCTGTTAAGCCTCAAGTTCACGCCAATGGAACCCTTTATGTGGTCATGTCAGAGACAACAGGAACTGAGGCACAGTCACCTGCAGCAGCCTGAGGAGCTCCCTTACGGTTTTAAAGAGCTTAACCCAGGTAAGAATGGGTCCTGGGCTTCAGCACAGAAAGGAATTTCAGGATGAGGCACTGTGAAGCAGAGTTGGGTTTATTAAAAGATGCCTTCAACACTGAAAAAACGACCAGGAAGAGCTTAAGCCACCTGAAAAAGAATGATGTGAGCTTTTTTAGGAGGGAGTGGCACTCCAATCTCTTTACAACAGCCATACAGGCCATTGTGGTGGTTTCTAATGCTATTATCTTTAAAGGGTTACTTTCTGGGGTTGGTAGCCAAGCCTACCTACTGGGTACACATCCTTGCACTTTTTCTCTAAATACCCAGGCACAGGGCTAGGGCAGGATGAAGGAACAGGTAAGATGGAACATTCCCATGCCCTCACCAGTACATAAGGAGGCCTGCACTCAGCTCACAGGGTACTGAACCCTATTTGAGCCAATGTGTACATATCCCAGAAGGTGCCTTGTGGGGACCTGAGGCTGTTAGATGTGCTCACTTCCTCCTTATAGTCACTGACTTGGGTCGTCACTCCTAGGACACTCTCCATACAGCCCTAGCATTTGCACTGAGGACAATGGCAGCTGCAAGCCAAGCATGTGCTGCTCTCTTCTCACCCCTTATTACCCCACTCAGATCCGTGATGTCTGAGAAAGACTGATGGCAGTCTTCCTGGAAAAGGTGTCCACATTTAAAAAAGAACTCAGAAGAAACAGCCGTTCTTCCACCCCTACAGATCATTATGCCAACTTTCAACAGCAAGAAATTTTAAAAGCATTCTGTAATGATGAAGGAAACTAGTTTATCAGAAGAGCAAACTGGAGTTCTGCAAACCTCAGCGACATGACTAAGACAGTGTCACCTCTAGATTTTGTACATTATGAGAAAAGAAGTGTCCGTTTTATTCAAAAAGAAAAAAAGCACAAATGAATTGGCATTTTCCATTACCTATAGCTGAAGGCATCTTGATTTAGTATTCTAGCCTTAAAATTACGCTAAAATAGATTGATCAAAACATATATACCTAAAAAGTATGAAACAGAAATAGGAGCTGAAGAGTGCAGCTGACTCCTACAGGACCCACAGGCAGTGGGCAAGGATCAGGTACTTACGACAGCACAGGCCCCAAGATGCCTCCACCTGTATGCCCAGCCTAAGAACGCAGCTCACCTCCCCAGGTTCCATACACTCCTAAGGGTCCCAACAGCTTACTCTTGGCAATAGTCTGAAGATTAAAGTTGATGTTAATTCTGGAAAGCTGCTCAAAAATGTTGTTACCTGTTACCTTCTCTTCTTTATATCTAGTATTTTAACCTCAGCATAGCAAGTAAATTAAATATTATCATTTTTACAAACAAATAAACATACTTAGACGTTACATGTCTTTAGTCATGGTTTTGCCTGGTACTTCTAAATAAAGAAGCTACAGATCTATGAAGACTTAAAACGCCCATGGTCTTCCTCACAGCAACAGGAAAGAACAACATGTTAAGCTAGCCCATGTGGCAGACACACAGTTACAAGCCTGCCCAGAGTTACAGGATGTAAGACAGCCCAACAAGCCTGTAGGAGAAAGCAAGGTGAATATTCACGTCCCATTTGAACATCCTATCTGGGAGGGAGATGCTTGAAGGCACCACGAAACTCACAAGGTATTTTCAAGAAGGAATCAAAGGAATTTTTCCATTAACCATACCTGCTGACCCTAAAAATGTTTTCATCAGATGGCAGCGTTCATTCACACTTTTCCTTCTAAAAAGGGTCGGCCTCAGGCATCTGACCAAGCAGACAGTACACAACAGGAATGTTTGTAAAACACATACTAGAAAACATGCTGTGCGCTTGCATGCTTCCTTGATGTGGCCATGGACGACAAGAGGGCTGCTGACAGTCAGTGGACTCACGCTGTTCTTTGAAGGCTGTGCTACACTCATTTCTTTCAGCTTTAAATTTCAACAACATAATCTACAACGTCACATTAAATTTTAAAGTCCAGCATAGTTCTGGCACTGTACCATAGCCCACAAATTGACCTTTACAAAATTCTTCCCAAGATCAGGTGCATTTAGGGTGGTATGGCCATAGATGACCTTACAAAAGTCTAATCGGTGAACTGGAGACACTTCTATGATGTTCCCAGAAATGACTCGGCTGTCACCTTCTCTTTCTTGTAAAGGCAGCTTTCTAAATGCATTTGAGAAACTTGTCACTATTTCTTTCTGTTGGAAATCCAAGCAGTAAGAATAGAGCCAGGTGCACACTGCCCAAAATCTATGCAGAAATAGAACAGATAATGCCTATGTATCAGTTGAATACTCTAGACACCATTCCCAGTAATAGTTCACTCAGGAAGTGGGAAGTGATTGAAAGCAGGAGCCAAGCTCCATTTCTCTGCCTTCACTTCATACAAGCATACTGCCAAGACTTTCTTTTTGATAAACATTCTCCTTAGGCAAACAGGATTTTTAAGAAACAAAATCTACGGAGGACTTTCACTTAATGTGAGCCTATTTTTATCTTCTTTTACAGCTTAAATAGTTTGTATCCATTATAACTGGAACCAGGCAAGAACATATGTATTTGTGACAGTCAGCACAGTAAATCAGAAATACAGACCTTTTACAAGCGAAGACCAGTCTCAGTCAAAGCGAAGTTACCTCTTCAGAGCAATTAGTAACGTTTTTATAGGTACCACGGCACCATGTGTGCAAAAACATCAGTTAAAAATTTAGGGACATGAAGGACTTTAACAGTCAAAGGCACCAATAAATGCCAGTTGTTAAAAACTTGTTGGCTGAAAGATGACGGCATGCATGCTGGGTCCACCAATAAAATATATTAAAACCTGACTCATACCAAAAGCAACAAGGAGCCTATATTATGTTATTCTCACTTGTTTTTTCATAGTCAAAGAAACTATGCACAATACCACAGGACTCCTCATCCTTCCTCTAAGTCAGCTATAGTGAATCTAATATTGGCAGGGCAACTACTAAGTGCTGACTCATCTTCCAAAGGCCGCTTCCCACTAGTCTGAGAAGTCATCAGGACCACAAGTGGTTATTTTATAATATGCATTAATATTTCTTCAGACCGTGTTAATCACTACTTTTCCACTAGCAAATAATATTAAAATTCCCATGTTCCTCATTCAGTGCTTTAAATTTTTTGAATGACTTAAGAAATTCATACATGGGCTAGAGAGCTAGCTCACAAGTTAAGAGCACTGGCTGCTCTTCCAGAGGTCCTGAATTCAATTCCCAGCAACCACATGGTAGCTCACAACCATCTATAGTGAGATTTGATGCCCTCTTTTTACGTGCAGATATACATGCAGGCAGAACATTGCATACATAATAAATAAATATTTTTTTAAAGAAGAAATTCATACAAGACATTAATAATAGCAAAGGCAGTTAGGACTATAATCTGAATACAACATCATTCTCTACGGAGACAAAAAGGTTTTATTAAAAACTGTTAAGTGGGTTAGGAAAGCAGACCCCCAACTAGGGTTTGACATTCTGCCTCTCCTTTCCCTTGATCCCACAACAATAGAATAAACAAACCTTCACGTAACAGAATTCAAGAAAATACACGTAGCTTTCTTAGGTGGAAGGGAAGGAGCCATAGAGAGAAGACAGGGCAGGAAGGAAAACCTATTTGAATAAATAAAACCTATTTTTTTTTATTTTAACACTATTATTATATACACTTACTTGTGATAGTTCTAGATGTCAATTCGCCACAACCTAGAATCATCTCGGGAGAGGCCCTGACAGAGGAATTTTCTAGGTCAGGTCGGCCTGTTGGCATGTCTGTGGGGAACTGTCTTGATTGTTATTGGAGGTGGGAAGAACCATCTTAAATGTGAATTGTCCCATGTCATGAACTGGGCCCTGACTGCTTAGAAGTGAACTAGCTGAGTCCTGAGAAGAATTCTCACTCCACACATGATTCTGCCTTGACTTCCCCAAAATGATATACTGGAACCTGAAATTTTAAATCAAATGAACTCTCCCCTAAATTACTTTTGGTCAGGACATTTCTGTCATAGCAACAGAATGAAACTATAACATTAACATAAAAGATGTTTGCCCTGAGTCAGAAAGGAGCAAAGTATCAAGGAGACTGCAAGCATACAAGCCACAATGGCAGCCGTGCTCACCTGTCTTCATGCACAGCGCTCACAACAGCTCACAGAAAGGCCTAGGAAAACCAGGCCAGACCTTAAGTGATCAGCACTAAGCCCTGGATGCCTAATTCAAAGCCAGAGAGTTTGGCTCCAAGTCACAGGACACTACCTCTTCAGAGAAATGTAAGGCAATTCTGAAGAGAGCTAAGTCTTCTCACGCCATGTTTTCCGCCTGCCTTCCCGACTTTACTAATGCCGCTAGACTATTCTGTGGCTAGCAGCAGCCAGGCTAAAAGATCAGAAGAGGTTGAGCTACCTGCCAAAAGGAAAATGAGAATAGCAACTATGGCAAGAACTGGTTGTCGTGCTGGTCAATTTTACGTCAACTTGACACAAGCTAGAGTACAGGGTCTCTCAAATGAGAAAATGCCTTTATAAAACTGGCCTATAGGCAAGCCTGTAGTACATTTTCTTAATTAGTGACTGATGTGGGAGGGCCCCACCTATTATGGGGTACTGTGCTGGGCTGGCATTACATAACACTTCCCTCCAAGAGTAAAACATTTCACCCTGAAGCTCCTTAAGCAAGAAAGTAAACAACACAAATAGCTTCAGGAAGTCCCTGAAACTGGGTAGATCCTCTAGGCCCCTATGAGGCAGAGTATGCAATAAAAACTGAGAGTCTCTCTCAGACAATGTGAGGCTGAGCTGCAAAGATGACTCGAGACCAGAAGCTGCCTGGAAGAAGCAGAAACCAGCCCAGCTTCCTAGAAGAGGTAGACAAACTGAGGCACCCAGAATAATCTCAAAGCTGTTGAGCTGCCTGTAAGCTGTGCAATGTTCTTGAGGTTCCCAGCTTTGTGAGCTGTCACTCATGCTAGGTAGCCCCCATTAAAACTCATTGGTTCACCAACTGGACTTCAGTGGTATCCAGTTTGGTCTGTCATGGGATTCCTATCTGGGGTGGGTAGACATCTGAGTTGTGTCATTCCAAAAACGTTCTGTCACACAACAGCTGGAGTTCCAAGGTGCTGTAGGAAAACAGGCTGAGCAAACCATGGAGCGAACCAGAAACAGCACTCCTCCATGGCCTTTACATCAGTTCCTGCTTCAAGGTTACTGTCCTCCCTGACTTCCTCTCGTGATGGTCTGTGCACTGAGAGTGCGAGATGAAATAAAACCTTCCCTCCCCGAGTTGCTTTTAGCCATGGTGTTTTATCATAGCCATGGGAACCCTAACTAAGACAGGGTTGGTCTATCTAACTCTCCTTGGTCTCTTTCCTCTGAAAAGCTGCCTCTTAGTTAAGGAAGAGCAGTCAGAATGATCGTCCTTCTCACACTTGACAGCAGCCAGGGGAAGAAGATGACTTTCTGGAGTTCTGATGCAGGCCCTTCATGGGTTTTCAGTCAACTTCAAGCCTACCTGCCCTTACTTGATAGTGTGCTCAAACATTCCTGCCCTTTAGCTTTCTATTTTGAACTGTCTCAGTCTTCCTTTACAGGATACGGAAACCCTTGAAACAGTTTTAGAATGCTCCCTACTTTCAATATGCAACCTAGGCATCCTAAGCTCACTAAAAGCAAGCTGCTAAACTCTACAGCTTTCAACAAACAATCTCTGCCCAAAATGGGGGCTCCTGCATCCCCTACAGCAGGGGTACTGCAGCAACGAAAATGTAGTTTGCCCTCCAAAGTATTAATGATCTTCAAGTGTATACATGAAGGCTCGGTATTTAAAGATTGGTAAAAAATGTTCCTCATTCTTAGAAAACCTATAATGCAGACATGGTTAAGACACTGATAGAACTAACTTGCTACCCTTCGTGAGGCAACACCCATCATGTAACACTGTAATCAACTAAGGCCAGAAAATAAATTAGATAAAATATATTAGATGAATTGCTTAAGATATATATATTATACACACACACACACTTGGGATTATGAAAACAAAACTTTAAATTCACTATGAAACAAGGTATCACTCAACTGGCATAATTCTGATAAAGAAAGTTTAATAAGTCTGGGTTAAGTAAGAATTTAGGGAGGACTTATCAAAAACAAAAGACCCCTTTGGACCAAATTATTCTAAAATAATTTTAGGAAACTGAAGAACATGAATACTACTGATTTCAAATATCATCTAAACATTAAAATGTACTAATGTTCATATTATTAATTACATGTATGTTATGAACTGGGGGACACCTCCATAGTAGAATACTTGCTTTGCATGTATGGGGCCTACATTCCACAGCCAAACCCCCAAACCAAAAGGTAGTAGTTATTAAAATTTCAAAATATTTTTTGATCACAAAATAGAAACTCCCCCAAAAAACTAAAATAATTTTGTCAGAGATTTTACCTAATGAAAACACTGACTGAAGCAAAACTCATCAGACTTCATAAATATTACCATAAAAATAAAAAAAATAATAATCAAAATAAATAATAAGAGTAAATAATACATCTGGCTGACTTGTCTTTATCTGTGCTCTCTAGGACATCCGAAATATGAATGCCTCAACTGCAAGAACATAAAACTGTTAGAAGCTGAAATTAAAGAACCAGACAGTACTCACTTCTCAATTTCAATGCCAAGAGGATTTGCAGGACGAAGAGACAAGGGAGGAATCCCTTTATTCCTGTCAGTCCGCATATCATAATAATTCATTTCATCTACCCATACTGCAGATTGATCTAAAATGCCTGTAAAAGTTAGGAAGATGCACACAATAAGATAAAGGCACTCCAGCTACCTTTACACCTCACCACACTGCTTAGTTTTCAAGAGATTTAGGGGCGCTACAGCTCAAATTCTTTTCACGCCTGCATGTTTTATGAATAAAACTGAGGATTTGGAGATGGCAAAAGTAACACCTCTTGGTTTATGGTTTCACTACACATTATTCAACAGAAGAAATTTCAAGCCACTCACAAACATTCTGAATACATACAAAATTATTTGTACACTGTTAAACAGTAATGATTAGGTTGATAATAACATTTGGAAAGTAAAATATAAGATATAATGAAATGACTTACAATGTCTCTTTATTCAAGAAAATACTCTGAACTCATGTCAACTTTGGGGGGAAAATGGCTGAGAAATCTCAAGTTACAAAACATTCAAATTAAGCATTAATTCCAAGCTTCTTGCATGTGACTCCTGAGGAGCCATCACACACATATGACTTACATTTAACATCAAGGTTCGTTTCCTGACTTCATAATCTAACGTCATTTTACTTCAGGTGCAATGCAAATGTTTTTAAATTTGTTTTTAAAAACTCTCTTTATCTCTCTAAGCACTAACATGTATTCGTGAACAGTTACGCAAAAATAGCATAGTCCTTGTTATTTCTCAATCTCTTCATTACTCCAAATGCTGGAAATGTCCTACATGATTGTTTAAAAAAAAAAAAAAAAAAGGCATCTTAGCCTGTTATCACTTTGTTAAATCCAAGAAAATATCAAACAATTATATCAGTTAAAGAATGTATAGCTTGTATAATGGAAAAATGGCTAGCTTATTCAGGGCAAACTGACTAGGTGCAGACCTGAAAATAAAATATGAGCCCTAAAGATAGCACTCTCTTTCCGGGGACCAGGCTTTGTACCACCCTGGCCAGTACAAAACTGCGGGGACTCTGGTCTGCAACAGAGCAGCACTGAAGCATCAATAACTCAGAGCAAGTGTGTCCTGCTGGTCGCACTGAGGCTTCTCAGAAGAAAGTTGTCTGAACACCAGGCAGCAACGGGACCCCGTGCAGACTACTTTGGCAGCCAGAGTGGACATTAACAAGGGCTCTGTACAAGCTTATGCAGAAGTCTGACATTCTGGGCCTATCATTAAATCTGCCATTCATTGTTTATGAGCCAGTCTAATACTCTGGGCTGGGTATACAAAATAAAATTATATTCACTTAAGTTCTCTCCATGTGCTGTATAAACAAATATCATAAAATGATAAATTTTATCAAAATGCTTACACCTCCTCCAGAAAGCTATAAAACAGGTTCATGCTTTGATTTCAGAATTCATTTTCTGAAGATATTAAATATATATACGTATTTAAATGGGGTTATATTTCTATTTATAAATGTATACATCACATACTAATTCAAATTTTAGTTTTCTTCTATTCCTTACATTTTTTACTTCAAACGTATATTTGAGGATTTGTGGGGAACAGCATTATAGGTAAAAACCTCTATGAGCTGACAGATAACAAAACTTTGTCACTATAGAAAGAAATACTACCTGAATTTAATTAGGATTGATGATCTTATATTACAGAAATTTTATATTTGTATATTTATGCAAGATCTTACAGGATCACAATAAGGAATCTAGCAATATTTTAAGAGATAAAAATATCCATGGGAATATTTTTAAAATTACTAATTTTTTTATTGTGCTACACACTTCACATTTATGTTCTAACTTATCCAATCTTATGGTATCATTCTGCTTTTACACTCAGAAAATAGGCATTAGGGCTACATAGCTGTTGGTGGTAAGAGCCTGTGTTTAGAACTTGATGAATCTGTTTCCTCAGACCCAAATCTTAACTGCTGCAGGGTAGCAGAAGGTAAGAAAAGAGGAAGCACGATTCCAGGGGAACAAAGGAGAGCATGTAAAGCTAGAGGGCTACATTTCATCTGGCCCTAGAAGGATAAAAAAAAAATAAAGAAGGGGGATATTATTTAGATGAAATGACCACAAATTTGGCCAAAGTAGAAGCTATTTCACTTAGAACCTTAACTGTGTAACAGCATTAAAGCAATGTGATTTGTTCAAGATCAAGAAGCCAAAACCAATATCCCAAACCACCAAGGGGACAGATCTCATCAGTAACTTAGAAAAGACAGTTCTCATACCCACTGTCTTCACACTGACAGTCAGCTTAGTGCTTTTCAAAGGGAATGCCTCACAGTGAGTTCACAGCCAGTCCTAAGACTCTACTATGAGAGAAAAAGTCATGAACAAAAGAAGATAATGCAAACTGAGATGCAGCTGATGAGAAATGGGGCTAAGTGTGTTTTATACAAATTCTACCAGTTTTAACATCTAAAAGTCAATACTTTTTCCTTAAAGTCACTAAGAGTCTTACCTATTTTTTCAGGTTTGAGCAGCTTAAAAGAGACTGTTGAGGTTCCTTTGCCCCCTGACTTGGTTGTGACAATAATATCTCCTTTGTCGTTTTTGGCTTGTCCCACTCGACACACAATTTTACTCGCAGACATCCATTCTGCCGTGAGGAGGCAATTATGCCCACAAATTGTCAAGCCTGAAAGTAAAAGCATGAATACAACAAATTAAAAACAAAAAGTCAAAAGACACAGCGTTTCCTGTTTCGACAAATGTTCATGACAGCTCCTGACACAGGCAGGAAACTTGCAGTGCACAACCACTCCACTCATCATCCTAGTCTTCTCTGATGGCTAAGACTTCCATCAGCAGCAGAATGAGAACAATAATGACCTAGAGCTCTGTCCAGGCACTCAGATTACTTAGACTATAAAACTTAAATTCTTTTCAGAAAGCAATGCTACCATTAGAAGTTTAAGTTATTGGCACAGGGTGTTAAAATACATGAATACATTCGGTGATCATTTTCTAAAGGATTCTAAACTCATCCATCTTCTGAAAATGATCTGTGTGTTTCTGCTGTTCAGTTACAGTCTTATCGAATAGACTAACTGGATATTTAGTGTATTTCAAGCATAGGCTAGAGCAGAGGCTCACAGACACACTCTTGGGCACTACTAGATTACTCTCAGTTCACCCATCTCCACGGAGCTTCTCAATGGTACTTTATCTGCTTTAGCGTTTTCCTAACAAAACTGTCACTATACTACCCTTCCATCATTCAGCTTCCCAGTTAACCAGCACCCCAACCTAGGACATCACCACACCCTAACAAGGAATAACAGAAGGCAATGCCCAGCCAGAACATAGTGTAAAACCACAGTATTGTGAATCATTTGTATAATAATTATCCTGCCTCATAACAGCACTATAATGAAAACTGAGGAATGCAGGCACACCTCAGATATACTTATATGAGTAAATAGAAAAATATCCAGGAAGGTACTGCTGGCATTAGCTACCCAAAAACAAGGTTATTCATCTGCTCATGCCTGTTTTCAAGGTTCCTCTGATTTGGTATCTGATCTGCATTTTACTCCAAAAAAATAATAATTGGTATATAGTTTAGATATAGAACCCAACTATTATTTTGAATATCATTGATTGAAAATAAGATCACGAAAACCATGACCTACAATGTGCCCTTCCTGCAAAATGTACTAGGGCAATGGTGGTGTACAACTTGTAGAATTGGCTAACCAATGTCTGTTATAATTTGAGGCCCAAAGAAAGAGAGGAAGCCTATGCAGAAAACATAGTCTACTGAACCAACTAAGTAGTAATCATGTGGGCTGAAAGATGCTGAAGTGGAAAGCATGGGACCTACAGGGGATTACACCATGTCCTTTCTGTACATGTTATGACTTTTTGCTTGGAATTTTTGTGGGACTCCTGTGAGAGCTGGTATATCTCTGGCTTGTTTGTCTGCTGCTGTGATACTCTCCCTCATATTTAGGTTGCCTTGTCCAGCCTAGACATGAGGGCTTTTGCCTTGTCTTACTCTATCTTGTTTTGCCATGTTTGGTTGTTGTCTCTTAGAGGCCTGCTCTTTCTGAAGAGGAAATGGAGAGCAAATTCATCTAGGGAAGAGGAATCTGTGAGGAACTGAGTTGAAGGAAGGGAAACTACGATTATGATCTATTGTACAAGAGAAGAATCTATTTTAAATAATAAAAATTAAAAAAATGATTTCTGTAAAGTATGGATCACTCTTCCTCATGTGGTAATATCTGTGTAGAAAAAGAAAAAAAAAAAAACAGAAGACCTTTGTTTGTGAGAAGACTTTCTTTGTTGGAGACACAAAGTCTTTTGTTGGTGACACAAAGCCAGTGGCAGAGTCTCAAGACAACATTCATATGGGCACAAATTCATTTTCAAATAGATAGAGGATAAGAGAAGACATAGTGAAAGCAAAATAGAGAATGTAAAACCAGATCCATACTTTGCCAAATGATAAAACAGTGAATAAATAAACCATGAAAAAAAAAAAAAAGAAGATCATAGACAATGCAGCCACTCCTGATGAGACCTGACAGACTAGGATCAGATGGAAGGGGAGGAGGACCACCCCTATCAGTAGACTGGGGAAGGGGCTTGGGTGGAGAAGAGGAAGGGAGGGTGGGATTGGGAGGAAAGCGGGAGAGCGCTACAGGTGGAATACAAAGTGAATAAACTGTAATTAATAAAAATAAAGAATATCTTTAAAAAAAGAAAATAAGGTCATGTAACTTATTTATTTCTTAAGCTTTCTTAAGCTTTTTTTTTCCTTACTAAAACTAACAAACCTACTTCATGAAATATAAGAGTATCATTATTTATTGTTTTGGGGACACATAAGTTTTTTATTTCAATTATTTGTTCATTGAGATGGGGTCTCAATAGCTTATGCTGACTGGCCTGGAACTTGATGTCAACCAGGCTGGTCTCAACCTCACAGATATCTGCCTCTCTGACCCCCAAGTGGTGGAGTTAAAGGAGCACACCACTGGGCCTAGTTTAGCCTCAGTTTTTAAAAAGTAACAGAGAATTCCAAATAAAGTGGGTTTTATAGTGTTTTACTTGACTAACATAGGTGTCATTTCAGTTTAAAACATTTAAATTATTTATCAAGTTGAATTTACTCTTTTCAAAAATGATTTCTTGGCAACAGATGAAGCAGGCTGAAAGCTAAACTAGCAAGGTTATGAAAGTAATATAAACTTGGTCAAATAAAAATAGCATTGTCTAAAGCTAAAGCAAGATTAAAATGGACAGAGACTGCTAATTATCATATTTTTACAAAATAGGTTACAATGAATCCTATCTATATGATATGTTTTCATGAATTCCGAGGATTTTTTTTTTTTCAGCACAGATAAAGAAACAACTGGACTGAACTATGTCAAAACTCAAGACACTGGACTAGACCTGACAATTTTTAGGCTGGAATGTGGAATGTATGCTTGCCTAGCATACACAAAGCCCTGGGCTTAATCCTCAGCACAGCATACATCAAGCATGGTTGTGTATGCCTACAATCCTAGCAGCTGGTATAAAAGCATGATCCGGTGCTATGTATTTGATTGTTAATTAATTTGTTCCCGAGGCCTGCTGGCTGTCATTTACAAGCAGGCACTGACATATCTCAAAATTATACTTTTAATCTTGCCTAAGAGATTATTCCTGATAGGCTGATTAAAAGGCCTAAACCCCGGCAGAATAGGGTAGGTGTGGCCAAAGTTTGAGGGCTTTCAAGGGAGGAGAATCAATGGGAAAGAGAGGAAAGACTAAGAGAAAGAGAAAGGATTGTGAGGCCACCACAGGTTAGGTGGAGAGAGAAGCACATGGCCAGTGTGGACAGAGGAAAGAGGCCCAGATGAAGAATAAGCAATTATTTATGGAATTATAAGAGGGAAGTAGCCCAGATAGGAATGATTACATCTCAGCAAGTAGCCTGAGATGGAGCCTAGAAATGATGGGAATAGTTTAGAGAATATTAGGGAATATCTGCCTTACTCCAGATAAGATAAGGCTATTTGAAAATCTATCAGGTGTCTGTGTCCTTTATTGATTGTGATAGCAGATTAGATATACCACTATAATAATTACAGGGCTAAGAATAAACATTATTAGACCATACTTTTAAATTAACTGCAACAAATTGATAAGAAGCAAAAAGATCAGAAGTTCAAGGTCATACTCTTCACTCACCTATCTTTGCAAGAATAAAGTTAAGAGATGTTTACTAAACTATCAAAAACAAAATTACACATAATATAGTTAAATAACACTAGCAACAATGATTATTTGGGAAGCATAAACCTCAATTGTTAACTACAGTGCTGAACTTCAATTTGCTTTCTCTAAAAAGAAAACATTTTCTAGATAGTCAACCAGCAGTTAACACTGGGAAGGCAATTCCAGCTCAAAGTCTAGAACTCAGTACTGGGTCTTTGTCAGTTATGAAATTAGACGAGAGAATGTAAAGTCTAAAATGAACTCATGTAAAAGACTAGAACAATATCCAACAGCACATGCTTGGAATTCAACTTTACACCTTCATTTGCAGTTCATATAATAAATGTCATAAGGCTCTACTTAAAATTTGCATTCTAGCCCAACTACCCAACATTCACTTCTATTTTTAAAAATAGTATTAAGGTTTCATCGTTAGCAAAAAAAGCAGGACATTCCAAGCTGAAGATTCCTGAAACAGGAATAAATCTCAGCCATGTAAAATTTTCTAAAGGATTTGTAGGAAAATAGAATAGATGTAATTTGATAAGTTATTTTCATATAAAATATAGAAAATAATTTACTTTATTCGGGTCATTTTATAGAGATTACTACTGCAAAACTATGTATTCTCCCTTAAGAACTGAAAATAAAACCCAGCTTGCCACAACGCATTAGAAGCCATGCCCTTACCTATAAGGTCAGTGGGACCAGTACCCAGGTTCTCCCCTCTAATTGTGACCTTGGTCCAAGGTATCCCGTCATTTGGAGAGATGCCTGTCACAAGCGGGGGCTGCCGGGATCGAGACATTGTGCTTTGTGCAGGAAACACGTGATCCAGTCACAGAAGCAACCTGTCAAAAGAAAGAAGGAAGGATTGGTGCCAATTGAGATAACAGCAACTACAAGCTTATGCTTGACAGTTGGTACCGACACATATTCACTCATTCACTACAGTTCTGCGGTTATGATTGGTTTGGTCATTCAGCATATCTGTCAACATTTACCAGAGATGAAGTTTATAACGGACACGTGTTAGCACTGTGAAGAATTCCATAAAAAATAAGAAGCTAAGCCCTGAGTTCCAAATGTTTTCATCACATTGTCACTGTGTAGCTCTAGGCCTACACAACTGAATCACAAATACACACAGGAAATAATCTTATTGTTCTATTCTCCAAGTTTTCTAAGAAACATACTCTAGGGGTAATTAGAATACATTTATATTCTTGTAAGTATAGGAAGGAATTCGCTTCATTTAGGAAGTGGTGAACTTGATATAACTACACTATGCATATGAATCCTATGCTCAGTAATTGCACATTGAAGTTCTTAGGAAATGCTGCTCTTTATTTTCAAATGCCATCAATAAACAGACAAATGGAAAGGATAAAGAATATGCGCCAAAAAGTGGGTATTTAATGATCTAGCTAAGGGACTTGGTAGGAATTGTTATTTTTAATAATCTTGAAACTTGGGGGGGGGGGTTGTTTGTCTGTTTGTTTCCAAGACAGGGTTTCTCTGTGTAGCCATAGTTTTCCTGGACAGCTTGTAGACCTGCCTGGCCTCGAATCCCAGAGTGCTGGGATTAAAGGTGTGCACCACCATGCCCAGTTTTGAAAGATTTTTTTTTTAATTTTGAAGTTATCTCAAAGTTCTCAAAAAAATGTTTTTATATTATTTTAACAAATGCAAGATTAACATCCTATTCAGCTCATGTTAATTTAAAAAACATGATAAATACATTTATCCCTAACACTATCAAAATGTACAGACAAGCAACTAATATACTGACTTAAATAATAGAGATAATCAGTGGGTTAACGGTAAAAAATTAATTTTACATAAAATAGCATTTTTCAAATAATTATTTTTTAAAGGGATAGTTATTGCTCTCTTTCACTAGTCCTCTAAAATAACACATAATGTTTCAAATGTATATGCCTGGAAACTATAAGGTAGAATTTAGCCTGGTAATATATTAATAAAAATGTAAGGACCTACAAAGACATATACATGGTGGGGGGAGGGATCTAACAACTCTTTCAGCAAATAATTATATTGTCCCAAAGACACTGCATGGAAAATAGACAAGGGAAGATTAAATAATTAACATGTCTAATGGATTAACATTCACAAATTCTTGACAAAAGGTAAATCCTCCTTTAATTGGCATGGAAAATTGGGTCCTCTGAGTGATTTAATTATCTGACTGACACTATTGAGCTGTAACCTTGAAATTACAGCCCAAATTGGGTAAGTATGTGACTTCTTTGGACTACATTCAGAATCTGGTCTAGTTCACATAAAGAACCAAATTTCCAAGTACAAATGCTCTGCTTTTCTTGTTGCCAGAAAAACAGTAGCATGACAACATAAAAAAAACTAATACCATTGACACAGATGACTAACAGAAATGTTACTGTTGGTAATCCTTGAGAATAGTGACTTTGATTAGCAGAAAGGAATATGCTGGTATTCATAAAGTTAAGAAAGAAGAGATCTGATCAATCCAATGAATACCATGAACTTCCTCATCTGAATAAACTCTGCCCCAAAGATATACAATGAATTTTAAGACAGCAAATCCTGACCTGCTTACTGCTCAAGCATGAGGATCCAAATTTAATCTCCAAAATCCATGCTGAAAAACAACAACAAAACAAAGCAAACAAGAGTGTGGTGGCACACATTTATAATTGAGGAGGCAAAGACGGGTGGATCCCTGAAGATCATTGGCCAGCCAGTCTAGCCTACTTGGCAAGCTGCAGGTCAATGAGAGACCATGGCTCTAAAGACAAGCTCCTGAGTTACATATCCTCTGGTCTCAACACACACTATGTAGGAATATGCATGTGCACACACACAATTACATCTATATTAGACACACAAATATACATTACATATATGTGTATATTATGCATGGACGCAAACACACGTGTGCATGTGTGTGTGTGAAGAAAGAGAAGGGAAAAAAAAGACAGAAGATGAAACAAACAGACTTTATTATAGCTTGAAATTTCTTTCTAATTTAATTAAAAGGAATACATGGAAAAAGCTAGAGAAGGCTCAAATGAGTGTGTGGTGATCTGAATGAAATTCCCCCATTGTCTCAGGCACCTGAATACTTGGTCTCTAGTTAGTAGTGCTACTTGTATAAGGTTTAGGGGGTGCAGCCTCTCTAGAGGAGTAGGCTTCAAGGTTTTAAAAAGCCATGTCATTCACTCTGCTTCCTGCACAGTTTAAGGTGTGAGCTCTCAGCTATTTGTGCTCCATGACTGTCACCTGCTGCCAAGATTCCCTATCATGATGAATTCTTATCGCTCTAAAAACCATAAGCCAAAAAAACCTCCCTGTAAGTTAACTTGGTCATGGTGTTTGAGCTTACCGATAGAAATCATAAAGCATGTCTATGTTACAGCACAGAAACATACACACACAACCTGAAGATCCTGAAGCTTTCCCAAAATGGCTTTTATAAATAATCCTCACACTTTTTTAAAATATTCACCAATCTAAACAATCCTACACTTCTGACTCAGAAGTGAGAAAGTAAATTGTTTTAGAGGTTAAACTCTATGAAACGACTACTCACCAGTAATGATAAGACTACTATATAAGAACCTTTAGAAAATAATTGTTTATCTCCCTGAATCAAGAGACCTTAATGAGACAAAGTTCAACTGATTTGTCCTAGTTTCAATATTTGTGTCCACTTCATAACACAGGTGGAATTTAGAAATAGCAAAATAGTTAGAAATAAACAAAACTCTATTTCATCATCAAAACTAGTATAAAATTATTCAATACTGATTAGAAGTTATGAGAATTTAATAAATACACAAAAAGTCACCAAGTCCACAGACAGCCTTAATCCACATATCAAAATTTAATGTGAAATAATGAACCTACTCTCAATGAGACTGTACAGCATTGCACCAACACTTTATAATATCTTCTATTCCTCAAATAATGAAATACTAAGAGTTATTTTCTGGGGCAATGGCTCAGCAGTTAAGGGAACTTGCTACTCAGTGGACCCAGGTTCAGTTTCCACCACCCACATCAGCTTACAACAGCATGTAACTCCAGTTGGAGGAGATTCAGTTCCCTCCTCTGGTCTCCACTGGCACCAAGCACACATGCAATGCACTTAAATACATGCAGGCAAAACACTTATATACAAAAAAAAAAAAAATTAAATATGTAGAATAGAAAATAGAATAATTATTCTCTAAGTGGAAATAATTGAACAGCATGAAGAAAAGAAAACGGAAGCTTGGTTTACTCAAAAGAAAGTTACCCAGAAGCAACATCTTGGCTAATGATGAGCAGGAAGTTCCAGGGATTCAGCTTTTTTGAGTTGCCAACCATACGACTGGGCTTTTCAGTGATACACAGCTGCCTTTGAGTCATCCATGCTCCTATAACCCTCAAATACTCATAGGTTCTCTAAGCATCACTTGGACTGAATCTTCTTAGGCCTTTAGATGTCCTGCCTAATTGCAGTCAATAGATACTTGTTTGCATTTCCCCAAGAAAAGTCACACAATACTTTAATTTTGTATTTAAGTAAATACAAAAATAGCCACCTCAAACTTTGTATATGATAAATGCAGAGCCATACAGTTTTACCTTGAACAGCTAGAACTTATGGGTGCCAACTCTATGCAGAAGTTTGTAAATAACCTCAGACTTCACACAACAGTAAAAGAAGGTGGCTTTTAATTCACAGTAGTATAGTACATACCACAGCTAATATTAAATAGCCATACTGCATCTTTACATTTATGTCCATTGTGAATATCACCATGTTTCATCTGTATAATTAACCACTAATATGTAGCCCTGGCTGTCTAAAAACCAGGCTGGTCTTGAACTCACAGATATCTACATGCTTCTACTTCCCAAGTGCTGGTATCAAAGGCATATGCAAACACCACACAGTGATAAATTTTAACTTAATAGATTTATATATACTTTACAGTACTGAAGACTATAATCTATATATGTTTATGTATTTTTGTTAATTTTAAAATCTTTTATGTTGCAGGACTCCTCTGAATTTAGAAAAATAATTGTTAAAAATATGCACACACAAATAATAATATGCCTATTGGTGGACCAAAGAAAGCAATTCAAATCCATGGTGTTCAAGAGCCAAATTTATATTATCACAGTATAGGCACATAACCTAAAGATCTTGGAATTTTCTTAAAATGGTTCCCCAATACTGGAACCCGGACTCAACATATTTTCACAAATATGTGTTGTACACACAAGTACAAAATCCAACTTATACCTTTACGAGAGGCTGAGATCATTAAATTATCTCTCAAAATAATGTGTTTATTCTAAAAGAAGAAATTTCTCATTTTTCACAATAGTTTTTCATAATAAAATAATTCAATTGTTTCAGAATTCAGTTATTTTATTACAATCCCTTTTTCCAAAACAACTAAGTTGAATATAATGTAACTGTCAAAGCCAAAAAACAAGCACATCAACTATACAATTATTTCTCCAATTGCTTCTTAATATTTCACAAAGGAAGCACTCAACAAAATAAACACCCTATGTAATCCGGAAGGGGGTGGGTTTTTTCTTTTTTTAATGTTTTTTACAATTTATTTATTATATATCCCGACTGAAGCCTCCAGTTCCACCCTCTTTCCCGCTTCCCCTTTATCCCCTTCCCCTAGTCCACTGAAAGGGAAGGTTCTTCTCCTCCTCTGCTATCTACCCATAGCTTATTAAGTCTCATCAGGAGTGCCTGGATCCTCTTCCTCTATGGCCTGGAAAGGCCGTAGCGCCAGGGGCAAGTGATCAAAGAGCAGGCAACCCTGATGCCACCCCTGCTGCCCTTACTCGGGAACCCACATGGAGAATGAGTTGCCAATTGGCAACATCTGAGCAGGGGGATCTAGGTCCTCTCCATGCATGGTCCTTGGTTGGTGCATCGCTCTGCCCAAAGTTTAGCTGTGAGTCTCAGCATCTGTTTCGGTCCCCTGTTGGGTAGAGTCTTTCAGAGGATCCTCTATAGTAGGCTCCCATCCTGTTTCCTCTTTAACGCAAGTAAATCAACGAATCTCAGTTCTGGAAAGACCTTAAATTAAGATTTCTTTAAAAATCAAAGTCGGGCTGCTTGAACATTTATGAAGCAGGAATAAAATACTGAAGAGAAATATCATCATGAACCAAAACAAGATGAAGCAGAGTATTGCTCAAAATATTACACAAGGCCATTGTGGGGTTTATCAGCTGCCCGTCGAAGAACTGTAGAAGCTTCCTATTAGCCACCTGCACTTGCACCATGTTCTCTGGGTTTTTGCCTTGAGACATACTCAGAACGGCCTTTGGAGGATTTCCAAGATTTTTAAAATGGCTTTTAATAGTCACTACATCAGTTTCCACACTCAAGTTCAGTTTGCCATTTAGATTTGCTTCCACCAGCACACGACTGCCCACATTTGCCATCCTTTCCACCATGTTCTTGAGCGTCTTCAAAGCCGGCAGATAAACGCTCACATCGGAGGCCCAGACCGGGGGCTCTGTGCACTCTTTCCACCACCTTCTGGGAAGCACCCTCACAGGCAGATCGTGGACCATCGCACGGGTGTGGCCGGGGCACGATGCCAGCTCCACCACCACAGTGAGGCAGGGGCGCAGCTTGTTGGTGAGCTGGAGCTTCAGGGATGAAGCGCTACCTGCATTCTTCACAGCTCTGGCCAGATGCTCAGACACCAGCTCCAGATAGATCTCATTGAACTTCTCCGAAACACCCTCCATGCAGAAGTGGTGGAAGACTCTCCGCCTCACCTCACCCCACAGCTGGGCCTCCCCCAGCAGGCCCGTGGGGCAGAAGCACAGCCTATCAGGGGACACGCGGAGCACACAGACCTTTGTCAGCCTTGCTACAGTGGCGGTGACCTGGATGAAGAGCTCCAGGAAACGCTTGCTGGTGATCCTAGCCCGAAACCTCATGGTTCCTAGGTGGTAGAGGAAGTGCTATGAGGAGAACGCTGCCAGAGAAGCCAGCTGGTTCACCCTTCCGGCCTGGAGTGCACCCAGCTTAGCCTTCCGGCCAGGGGAGCAGCCGGCTCACCTAGCCAACCTAGGGTGTACGCCGCCGCCCCTCCCTCCGGCCGCAGCACTGCCTGTACTTGGGTTCCACATGCCTGCAAGCTCACTTCCACCTGGGGCCACCTAGCAGAAGCGATGGGAGGACACTAAGGGCGGCCTCTGGATCCATTCTCACCTTCCTACCTGCCTGCCCTATTTGAATGTGTCATTGTTTCTGGTCTGCTCCTAAGGACACGACACAGTGTGACCACAATTAAAAGCACCATTGAGATAACCAACCCTTTTAAAACAGTTGGTATATACATATACCAAACATATAGTCTTGTTCAATCCAGACATTTCTTGCAGATGTCATTATGTATGTCTTTCAAACAATGTGATATATTAGACCTGGATTTTATAACCTGATATTTGCACCTAAAATACATATATAATGAGCATCATTCCATACCATTAAACACTAACAAGTCTGTATCATTTTCATGACAAAGAAATTATTCCACAAGAGGAATTCATATGATCCAAATTTGACCTATTACTAGGATGAAAATAAACATCCGTTATACAAAATACTTGTACTTTTGTCACTATTTACTTGCACTAAATTTAAAATGCAGAATTCTTGATCATAGCAAGTTCATATAAAACTCTTCTGTTACCAAATTGTCCCAGAGATAATCAATATACTATCACTATACCTTCCCATCAGCAGTATCAGATTTTGTGTAAAATGATGAGATAGGTAGAATAACATGGCTTCAACTTGCAATGTATGTACGTGAATTTTACATTCATGACTTTTTATGGAGTTTGTTGTTTGATTTTTAAGATCTCTGCTAAGGCTAGGCTGGTGACACATGCCGATAATTCCAACACTGGGAGCCAGAGGCAAGACAGAAGGATCACAAGTTTAAGAAAAGTATTACATTCCAAGGCCAGTCTAAGCTATATAATGAGCTTTTTATATCAAATAAATAAGTGAATAACAAAAGAATAAAATCTCTGGCAGAACATTAACCCTCTATCCCTATAAACAGTGCCTGGATTAGTCTTTGGCTTTCATACTGTTTACGGTGCTCTTTGCACTTAAGAAAATAGTAAATTTTTCCATGTGAAATGTATTTGTCTTTCCTCTGAATGCTCAGCTCCAGTTCTTTCAACTAGGCAGGGGTTCCAAAATGATGGTGCCACCCTCTAATGTGTCATAAAGACCCAAGATCTGATTAGCTGCTTCTTCATTTTACCCCTAGACCAAAATGACCTGAATCTTTATCCCAATCTTAGCACTAGACAGCTATATCTCAGCATGGAGGTCATAGCAACTGGTGGCTCTACATAAACTTTCAATTCCTTTTTGTCATAGTTACTATTCTGTTGCTGTGAAGAGACACTATGACTAAGGCAAGTCTTTTAAAAGAAAGCATTTAGATGAGTGCTTGCTAACAGTTTCAGAGTTACTTCATTTATCTTCACGGTGGGAAGCAGACAGACATGGCTGTGACAGTGGGTAAGAGCTTTATATCCTTGATCTACAGGCAGCAGGCAGAGAGGGACACTGGGCCTGACATGAGCTTTTCAAACCTCAAAGCCTACCAGCAATGACATACCCGCTCCAACAAGGCTCCATCTTCTAATCCTTCCCAAACCATTTATCAGCTAAAACCTAGGACACATATATGAGCCTGTGGGCCACTCTTATCAAACCATCATACTCTTCATGACCTCCATTTGTCCATAGATACCCTCAGTATTTCCTCTAAAATACCCATCTCTCTGACGATTACATTATTAAGGATCAGATATTTCAAGTTTTTATACACCACAGGTACAAGGGAGTATATTACAATCCTCTGTCTGTGTCTGTACTTAGACTTTGTTCTATTCATTAAAGACAGGAACTCAATGACCACCATATAGAAGATGACTCCCAGACTTCTTGTGTCTACCATGAAGCCCTCGTACTTTGGGTCTCTGAAGAAAGGGACTACAGTACATGGCACCTAGCCTACTTCTAGAACTGAACTCACTGCAGATGTCAGTTTGTGAGATGGATATTCAGGTTAGCATCTACTATAGCTTGGGCATAAAGTATCTCACAAAAGTCAATGTGTTTAATGCTTAATGTCCATAGTGGTGCTAATGAGAGATGTAGTGGACCTTTAGAAGGTATGTCTAGGCCTCAGGCCACTGGGGCATGCTTTCAAAGAGACTTATGGGTCTTCACCTCTGTTCTTTCTTTCTGCTCCCTGAAACATGAGAGAATTGGTATTGCTCCTCCATACATACCTGCCATAACATGCTGGCTGGCTACAAACCTTCAAGAATATGAACCAAAACAGGCCTTTTATCTTAATAATTACTTCAGGTATAGCATTATAGTGACAGAAAGCTGACCAATACAGATAAAAGGACAGGTTGATGGTGTGAAAAGGATTTTTAAATAGGGAGGAATTTTAGGATGGAATGGAACAGAATGATGGACTAGAATAAAATAATTTAGAATGCTGGGATAGAATTGGATGTAGCGATGCAATGGGATGAAATGTGGAATAGGATAAGATGGTGTGGGGTGGGGTGGGGTAAGATAGGATAGAATAAGATAAGATGGGATAGAAAAGGAAAGGGAAGGGAGAAAAGAGTGAGGGAAAGGGAGAGGAAAGGAAGGGAGGGGAGGGAAGAGAAGAGAAGGAAGGGGAAAGAAAAAAGCAAGAAGAAAAAAGGGAAAGGAGGAAAGGGACAAAAGGAAAAAGGGAAAAGGGGGAAGGGAAAGGGAAGAAGGGAAGGGAAGACAAAGGAAGGGGAAAAAAGAAAGGGAAGTGCAGCAGCATATGGGGATGGAATTAATGATAGAATGAAATGGGACAGGATGGGGTAGGATGAGATGTTGGAGTGGGAAGGCAGGAATGGAGGGGTGGGATAAGACAGATGAAATGATGGGACAGAATTATATAGGATGGAATGTTGGGATGGTGTGGGAAGCAACAATGGAATGGAATAATATGTGATAGATAAGATGCTGCCATCAAATGGGATAGGATTTGGCTAACTATTCCCTAGAGTGACAGAGCCCCAGCAAACTCAGCCCAGAAGTAACACACTGACCCAGACCATTTCTCTCATAGTACTAACTGACATTCCTGGTCCCAGCATCAACTCCAGCCTCTTTTAAAGGAAGGGAATCCAAAGAGCTCTCTATTTGTGTAGATTAAAATAATCAGTGTCTGAAGTAATACAGTAAACCTCTTAAGATGTTGTAGTAGCCTTTTCACTTATAATTTGAAAATTTAACAAATTTTTGTTTTTAAAGAGCTCATGATGTACACTTAAAATATTCATATCTTTTTTTCTTTAACATCTGACTGATTTTTCTCAAAATGATTTCACAACTTAACTGGCATTTCAAGAACACATTAAAGATTTCATACACCACGACCAAGCAGGCTTCATCCCAGGTATGCAAGGGTGGTTCAATATAGGGAAATCCATCAACATAATCCACCATATAAACAAACTAGAAGGAAACACACACACACACACACACACACACACACACACACACACACACAATCATCTCCTAAGATGCTGGAAAAGCATTTGACAAAATCCAACACCTATTCATGTTTAAAGTTTTAGAGAGATCAGGGATAGAAGGCAAATACCTAAACATAGTAAAAACAATATAAAGCAAGCCTATAGCCAACATCAAACTAAACAGTGAAACTTAAATCAATCCCACTGAAATAAGGGACAAGGCAAGACTGCCCACTCTCTCCATATCTCTTCAACATAGTTCTTGAAGTCTTACCTAGAGCAGTAAGACAGGAGATCAAGGGGATACAAATTGGACAGGAAAAAGTCAAAGTGCCACTATTCGCAGATGATATGATAGTATACATGAGCGACCCAAAAGAAAATTCTGCCAGAACTCCTTCAGCTGATAAACACCTTGAGCAAAGTGGCTGTATACAAAATTAACTCAAAAAAATCAGTAGGTCTCCTGCTGTATACAAAAGACAAGAGGGATGAGAAAGAAATTAGGGAAACAACATCCTTCATAATAGTGGCACATAAAGTACCTTGGTGTGACTCTAACCAAGCAAGTGAAAAACCTGTATGAAAAAAAAAACTTCAAGTCTCTGAAGAAAGAAATTGAAGAAGATATCAGAAGATCGAAAGATCTTCCATGATCATGGATCGGCTGGATTAACATAGTGAAAATGGCAATCCTACCAAAAGCAATCTACAGATTTAATGCAATCCCTATCAAAATACCAACACATTTTTTTACAGACCTTGAAAGAACAATTCTCAATTTCATATGGAAAAAAAAAAAAAAAAAACAGAATCGCTAAAACAATCCTGTATAATAAAAGAATTTCTAGAGGTATCTCCATCCTTCATCTCAAGCTGTACTATAGAGCAACAATAATAAAAACAGCATGGTACTGGCATAAAAACAGCCTGGTGGATCAACAGAATACAATCGAAGACCCAGAAATAAACCCACACACCTATGAAAACTTGATTTTCCACAAAGAAGCCAAAACCATACAATGGAAAAAGATAGCATCTTCAGCAAACGGTGCTGGTCTAGCTGAATGTCTACATGTAGAAAAATGCAAACAGACCCATGTTTATCACCCTGCACAAAAGTAAAGTCCAACTGGATCAAAGACCTCACCATAAAACCAGATACACCAAATCTGTTAGAAGAAAAAGTTTGAAAGAGCCTTGACCTCATTGGCACAGGAGACTACTTCCTGACTACTATACGAAAATGTTCTGTCATCCTCCTGCCTCTGCTTCTCCAATACTGGGATTACAGGGCATCCACATCTGAGCCTCCTCTATTTCTTTTGAAAGAATCAAGTAAGATGCAGTCCATATTATTCCATAAGATGAGTGCTGGGTTGCAAGCATGCCCATTCCTCAGCAAAAGGAACTAGGATGCAAGGCACTTACACCTTTTCATAACACAAGGACAACAAAATAACAACAAACCACAACACGTAGAGCCAAGTTTCTAGCCAATATCTTTTTTCTACCATCTAAAGAACTTGTAACCTCTAGTAAATTTTAACTTCTTAACATTTAAAATTCATCTACTAGCAGCAAATTCCCTATTAACCTAAGATATAATTTCTTCATCACGTTTAAAGAGGCGGGATAGACAGACAAGTTACAGGCTGAAGTCTTGCAACAGCAGAAAATCAAGAATTCCAACACAACTGGCAGCATTTGCTTCTTACCTATAAACCTGCAATTTCTACAAACCACATCAGAAAACCCATTTACAGTAAATGGATACTTCCTGACTCCCTTGTGCAGCACCAGTTTTATCAAAGTAGATTATAAACTTATATAAGACTCCAGTAGCATCTTATAATCCCAATTAAGAAATTAAGGGTGAAACAGAAATGGTAATAGATGTTTGAATGAGAATGGCCTCATAGGGTCATATTGGCCCCAGTGGTGGAACTGTTTGGGAAGGAGCAGGAGGTGTGGCCTTGTTGGATGCAGTGGGTCACTGGGGGTGGGCTTTAAAGTTTCAAAAGGCCATGTCATTCCCAGTCAGTTTTCTCTGCCTGACATTTGTGGAGATATCAGTCCCATATATACCTGTCTGCTGCCAATTCAGTGCTTTCTTTTATAGGTTGCTTTGGTCATGGTGACTCTTCCCAGAAACAGAAAAGTAACTAAAACAACACCAACAGGAGGGAAGGGTTCCTTGAAAGCTGGCCAAACATGATTCTAAAATATGTGTATTGTGTTTTAAAATTCATGTTTACCAAAGAAAGATTAACAGAAAGAAATATCATACCACTGTATGTATTTATTATTAAAACACTTACGGCAGTATCATCAAATAAAGCTTTGGCCAACAAAGCAAGAAAGCTATAAATTACACCAGTGTATCATAGTATTTTCAGCTATTCAAAAATTAAGATGAGGTATGGTGGTTTAAATAAGAATGGCCTCTATATACTCATATATTTGATTGCTTGGTCCCCACTTGCTGGAACTGTCTGGAAGGGATTGGGAGGTGTGACCTTATTGGAAATGATGTGTTACTGGGGGTAGGCTTTGAGGTTTCAAAAGCCCACATCATCCCAAGTTAGTGTGTGATCTCTGTCCCTCCCTCCTACCTCCTTTGCTTCCTCTCTCTCTGTCTCTCCTCTCTCTCTCTCTCTCTCTCTCTCTCTCTCTCTCTCTCTCTCTCTCTGCTACATGGAAGCTCTAAGTTCCTGCTTGCTCACATGCCCCTGCCATGATGGCCATGACTCACCCTTTAAACTGTAAGGACCAATAAACTCTTTCTTCTGTAAGTTGCCTTGGTCGTGATGTCTCTTCACAATTGAAAAGCAAATAAGACATAAAGGCTAGGAGATGGCTCGTGTAGCATAAGGACATTGAGTCCAGATCCCAAGATATCCTTGGTTTTACAAGAGTAAAAAACATGGCATAGTGGTGTGTACTTGTAATGCTAGCCTTCAGTTGGAAGCTGTCCCAAAAAATAAAGCTGGAGACCAAAGAAAGACGTATGATGTTAACCCTAGGACATCTACACACACACACACACACACACACACACACACACACACACACACACGAGATAAAAATTCACTGTCTTGAAGTAGAAAAGATGTCTAAGATCCCACAAAACCCTTAGGATGAGGAAGGATATAAACTTTCTTACAGTTTTTTAAACTGCTTGCAAACATATAGCATGATATAGCAGGGCTTATAGGCTTACTAGAGACCAATAATAATGAGAGTTTTTGAAAATGTTTCACTTACTCGAGGTCACTAATAAGGAGATTTCTCCATAAAGGAAATTTATAAGTAAGAGACTTTATACTTTAAAAATATATATGTAATTTTCAAGTGTATTCATCAAGATGTTTCTACTCTACTTTTGCCTTTCCAGTATTACATGGGACAAAATTCACCTTTAATAATTCTAGGCTGGAAATGTGGCTCAATGGTAGAGCATTTGCCTACTGTAGGCAAAGCCCTAGGTTTACTGTCCAGCACAGCAAGAAAGAAAAAGTCATCATAGAAGTTACCATAATTTTTTTTTTTTTTTTTTTTAGTTACCATGAACATTAATGACTGTTCTGGGCAGGTTCCTAGATTACGGCT
The DNA here is from genome assembly GCF_907164565.1 of Psammomys obesus. Classification (NCBI taxonomy): domain Eukaryota; kingdom Metazoa; phylum Chordata; class Mammalia; order Rodentia; family Muridae; genus Psammomys; species Psammomys obesus. The sequence goes on from NW_026594462.1 coordinate 3,744,348, forward strand.
TCAGACTGCAGTAATAAAAGGTTGTTTTTTATAGTCCCACTTGATGCCTGTCAGACTCTTACTGATTATTAAAAGCAGGGTGCCAGTCAGCCACTTCCAAATCTCTAAGCTTCTGCACTGTTCCTGCCTGATGGCCATTCTCTCCAGTTCTCCTGCTGTCTAAACCTTCGGTTAACTCCATTCTGGAACGCTTCTCCAGGATGGGAGCTCTGACGATGCTCATGATGCTCAGATGCCTCTTAGGCCTCTCTCAAGTCAGGAAGAACTAGAGTATCTTGTGCTTCTCACCCTAGACTGGAGCTCTCCTCTTCAGCAATAATCAAAGTTTGGACAGGACCAATATGTGTGGTAAAGACTGCTTTGTGATGGCATGATGTTAAACAGCATAGCTGGTCTCTATGCACTATGCCAGTAGCTCAGCAGTATGAACTGTGTAAGAGCGGAAAGCAAGCTGAACACAGAAATAAGCAGCATGCTCACAGTCATTGCTCTCTGTTCTTGGTTAAAGTTGTAATGCAAATGGATGCTTCAAGTCCCTGCTGCCTTGACTTCCCCACATTTGACTTAAATGAATGGTGAACTAAAATAAACATTTATCCTCTAAATTGCTTTCTATCAGGGCATTTTATCGCAGCAACAGAAACAACACTAAGTCAGAGCTCAAGACCAAGCATCCAGACACAAACCTGTCAATAAACCATCAGATTCACAACACAGCATTGCCCCTCAAATTCACAACCTTGCGGTAACGTCATGACCTTTTTATGTTTTCTTTGGGCACGGAAGGAACCTACCTCCTGGCCATTCTACATGCCCAGAGTTTAAGCACCACAGAGAGGACCTTCAGATCCCCATGTAAAAGGGAACAAGCCGACAATGGGCTGTGATGGCATCTACTCTGTATCAGTTTTAGCCACTAGGCTCCAGACAGGTAAACATGATGCCAGAATGGATTGCTTGTGACTGACTTGATTAAACAGGAAGCTGAATACTTCCCATGATCCAAAAAGGGCACACTAAGAACAAGTAGAATCTATATTTAATTAAGTTTTATATCGCTGTTCCAGGCCTAACAGAGCTAATAAATTCTAAATAAGAAATTAAGCCAAAAATGTTAAATTAGTCATAATTCACATACAATTGTTACAGGGAAATCAAGGTTCACACTTTAAGTTTTTAGACTCATTAATGAAAGAATTTAGAAACAAACTTGGAAGAAAGCCCAAAGCCAATGCCAATTTTATTAAGAGTCTGAGATTAAGGGGAACAAGGACTATTTCTAACAGGAACTCAACAGCTGGCTCTTTGACCTCGCCACCCCGCAAGGGAGGAGCAGTCCTGTTAGGCCACAGAGGAGAGCTTTGCAGCCAGTCCTGAAGATACCTGATAAAACAGGATCGGATGAATGGGGAGGAGGTCCCCCCCATCAGTGGACTTGGAAAGGGGCACGGTGGAGATGAGGGAGGGAGGGTGGGGTTGGGAGGGAATGAGGGAGCGGGATACAGCTGGGATACAGAGTTAATAAAATGTAACTGATAAAAAAATAAAATTTAAAAAAAAAGTCTGAGATTAAAAAAAAAAAAAAAAGAACAGGTCCAGCAAGCTGAAAATCTCAGCAGTTGCCAGTAGGAGGAGGAGGGAGAAAAAGAAGAAAGTCATGCCATTAGGAAAGCAGCTTAGGTAACAGAACAGCAAGCAGCTATAGCTGGGGAAGTGTGGCCTCCAAGAAAAGAATGGGAAAGCATAGAGTGTGCAGGAAGGATGCCCAAGCTTTGGCAAATACTCAAAAGGAAACAAAACAATCCAAAGAAGAAAGGGTTAAAAGTAACACTTTTCTGAGCAACCAAAAAAAGCCAACAGACATCTATGCTGGATGATGGAAGCTATGCAAATGATTGCACAAAGGAAAAGTCTCTTGAAAGGATAAGTAAGTTATCCCATTGAGGGGGTAATTAATTATCCCTATCTCCTTGGCTTGGCTTTAAGTGAACCAGGCTTCCTGAAGAGTGATCTCTTGACCAGGTAACTGACAGGCCTAGCTCTCAAGGAAGAAGACAATAGTATGCAATATTCTAATCTTCAGATATCAGAATGTCAAGTCTCCATCCTTGCTCAGATAGATGCCATTCTTTTGACCAGGAGGAAACAGCTTGTCCTTAAAGGGCCTCAACAGAGCCCTTACATCCACAATGGCCGCTGAGGCTACTGTAACACAACTAGTCAAATTTAAACCATTAAAAATAACTAAATGGATCCAAACATTAGGCCCTGCTGCCTGACACACAGGCAAAAACCAAGAATTGAATCTGTTAAGTTGTGTTTTATTGAGGGAGTCAGAAACCTGAAAAGATAGTATATTAACACCCTAAGGCTCTTCCACCTCATTTTTAGCCAGAAGTTTAAACAAAAAGCAGAAACAAAAGCAGCCAATCATTTCTGGTTTAGTTTTGTCCCTCTGGTCAGGTGTTCAGGCTTATTCCTGAGATCTGTGGTGTTGGTACTTTTCTCTGAATCTCCTCTTCATAGCAGGAGGAATCCCCAACCCCAAGGCCATTTCATGCCTCCCAAACAAATCCTCTGGATAACATCTCAAAGGTCAGGTCAGAGCACACAAACCTTTAGCAGTGTGTGCTCTATGGAATGAAGGGCAAACACCTTACAGAGCAGACTGCACAGTGGTCCCAACACCGCACTCTAACAAAGCCAAGCTTTACTGCTGTGACAGCTGCCAGACAGCACTTCAAAGTAAGTAATCAGGATTTCTGCATGGTCACTCCATTTCCCTCTATATTTCTGTAAAAACAACTTCTTACTGAATTTGCATAGCCTTGGAAGTAGCTTATTACATCTTCTTAGGAGATGGCCATGTGAACAAAAGTTCCTGGAAAGAACTTAACCTTGCAAGGAACCTCCTGTAAGGTCTAGTGACTGATGGGAAACTAGTGCTCTTGGAGAGACTGGAATGCCGCAGGCCCAGATCCTTTCATGATATCTTTACAAGTTATCATGGGTTACCTTTAGCCTCCTCAGTAGCCAGTCCTTGCTGACTTAACATCCTAGTAGCTAACAGGCAAACCATTTAGGAATCTATTAACACAACGGACCACTAACTTCTACCAACCAGAAGGCATATGTGTTCAGATACAGTGTGAGGCCTGCAACAGATTTCCTGTTGTGACTTAACCCTCATACCTAAAGTTCCCACCAGTAATTTAGAAGGTGCCTTGATGTATGATGTATGACTTTGCTCCTTCACTATACAACTTCCTGAAACTGCTAACACACTGGAGCATGCAACCTGTGCTCCCAGGCCAGAGCCACTTGTGTGGCTCCAGAATAATCTGCCTCTTACTCTCTTTGGGATAAGAATTGTGTTTAGTTTTGATTATAACTAGATTTTTGGTCATGCCTCCTTGGAAGAGCTTACAAAATACTTACAAAAGCAGCCTGCATAATATTTAAAATGTGAGTACTTTTTAAAGAGTCTGGCCCAAAGTGAAAAGAAAGTCCACAGGCTGGAGAGATGGCTCAAAGGTTAAAAGCACTGGCTGCTCTTCCAAAGGTTCTGAGTTCTATTCCTAGCAACCACATGGTGGCTCACAACCATCTATAATGAGATTTAGTGCCCTTTTCTAGTGTGCTGGCCTACATGCAGACAGAATACTGTATACATAATAAATAAATAAATCTTTAAAAAAAAGAAAACAAAAAAGAAAAAGGAAAGAAAAGAAAGTCCACAAAGCAAAGTTTCCAAAAGTGACTGGGAGCAGCAGCGGCAGCAAGGCTACTGGCTTGTGCTCCTAGGCTAAGGCACACCTCGTAGGGCCCCATAGCCTCCATTCTCTCCACAATGCTACCAATCCTGAAGCTGCAGTTCAAAGTCCTCCCAGCAAGATGAGGTCTGGAGAGATGGATCCCCTGAGCTCCCAACTCACATGGTGGCTCACAACCACCTATACCACCAGTTCCAGAGGATTTGGTGCTCTCTTCTGACCTCCCCATGCACCAGGCACACATATGGTCAGACATACATATGCAAGCAAAACACCCATAAAATAAATCTTTTTTTTTTTTTTTTTTTTTTTTTAATCCTCCTGGTATGAAAACCTGTTTTCTTTTCAGTGGTTCATGACAGTTAAACAAAAAGCTAGGGACAGAAAAACATCAGAAGTGAGAATACACCTTTGATATGCAAACCAAACAACCTGGAGTCCACATGCCTTTAATGCAGGAGCACATAGTCAGGCCACCAGAACCTCTCTGCAACATCCTAGGTACAACCAACAAGACCACCACAAGGCAGCAGCACACAAGAATAATGCAAACTACGCAAACCTAAACCTGTTTATAAGCCCACCATTGCTTGTTCCATTCTCTCTGGTACGACAATAATAAAGACTGGGCCAGGCTTCCCCTGGTTCCTTCTGCCTCTTGATTTCCCCAGGGGCTTCCTGGGTGGACCTTTCCTGAAAGGCCCTGCCTCTCTGAAGTCACTAGCAATCAACTACCTTTGCAATAGCTACCCTTTCCTGTTCCACTGGATTCACAATGCCTGCACAATAAGACAGGCACTGAAAAGTCTCTTATAGCAAACTGTGACAAGCCTGTGACAGTAGAAGCCACCAGGCTACAGAAAGAGCCTATCTAAAAAGTAAGAGGAAGGGGACCAGGAATGAAGAGAGGGAAACAGGAGAGTAAAGAGACAGCAGAGACAGTGAAAGTATATTATTTGCATGTATGAATGTGCCAAAATGAAGCACATTATACCATATAAAGTCTTCAATAAAAAATTTAAAAATAACTTTAATGTTCTGTGATTTGTCTGTGATCACATTTGTCTATGATTACCTGCATTTATAAAATGAATTTTTCATTTAATTTTAGAATAAATGTATTTCATCTAATAAATGAAAATAAAAAATTTGCCCTTTCCAATCTTTCCTTGGACCACTAGGTCATAGGTCAGTGTCAACCCTTTCTCCCTTTTCACCAAAGAAAGAGGGTCTCAAAATCAGAGGACCTGGGTGGAGGGGGCAAAAAGCCTGCTATTATGAACTGAAATTCCCAGAAAGAGCCACACTTTATTCTGAAGATTTTACAAGGCTCACAGATTGATTATGTTGAGTTGGAATGATATAAATCGAACGCAAAATTATAACTATCCTTAGTCCACTTAGTAACCACTCACTGTCTCTCTCCTAGATCTGACCTAACAGCTTTGTCATCAGTAGGTAAAACCTCTGGAGCACTGAGAGACCACTAACGTCAAACAACAAAATACTAAAAGAGGGTAGAGGCAGGGAATGCAGAGATTACCATAGGAACGAAGGCTCAGCAGAGGGATGCCAGAAACCTGGGCTGCTGGCTTCCTGTAGGAAACAGCAGAAAACTGCACAGTATACAATAAATCAATCATAAAAGGTCATAAGGGGCCCTGCCTCTTTCTCTCTTAGCGATAGACCACCCAGCTGGAGGTCTGGCAAGCAATTCCAAGCTCACCTGTCTCTCTACTAAACTATCTTTTTCCCATGAGTCTCTACACAACTCCAGAAGAGGCATAAATAAGAGCCCGGCTGCAGGAGACGACAGCACCTGAGACCTACCCTGCCGCACAGCGGTCCTGCTTCACTACTGCCCCCTACCTGCCGTCCCCACCACTGCATTCAGTATATGACTTCATTCATGATTTTGTTGTTGCTATTGTTCCGTGACTGTATAATGTTCACAAGACCACTTCCATTGTGTAATGTGTCACTTCTGTGCCATGGCCATTCATACCTGGCTTAGAATACACGATCTCTTATTTCCTTTGAGGTGAGAGCTGTGTTGTCTGGACAATATATTTTAAAATTCTTCACAGAGTAGTAACAGCAGACAGAAAGATCAGAATACCTGATTCCTGACTTCTCCAGCCTACATACTAAGGCCTGCCTCCATTCTGAGAGAAATGGGTACCTGGGGCAGAACAGTCTTTGAGAAACCTCAACTCCTTCATTAGTAGGCTGAAGTCTTCATGCGTACTACACAGTTGGTACCTAAGGTATGTATTCAAGAATAAACATGACTCTAGGTTTAAAATACTCTTCCCAGCTAGGGGTCTGAGCTCAGTGACAGGCCTTCTAGAACTGAAGATATTCTAAAGAGACATTTGTGTCTCTCAGGCTATGAAAAGAAGAGATCCCAAAGAAATAAAGAATCTCATGCTGGGAGAAGGAAAAGGCAGCAGCCAGAGAGAGAGCTTGTTTCCAGGGAAGAGATTTTCCACAGTGCTAACACTGTGAGACTGAAGCCCAGACAGTGGCGGTGGGTGGAGCCACACCTTGACAGGGAAGATTTAGGTAAGCTTGGCCTGTATCTACGCAATATTAACTTCAACTCAGAGATACCTCAATTTCAGTGGACACCATAATTTTCTCAATTACGTTACTTTAAATATCTAGAGCGTTAAAGAGCCATGGTTATTTAAATGTCAAACCTAAATGTAATTTTAGTTCAACCAAAATCAAATGGAAGATCCTAAGTGAACTGTGTGTTACAGCCACAGTGACGGGAGAAGCACGGCTGTCCTTGAGGGGAGACCCACAAGGGAGCACACTGATGTCTCAGCATACAGAAACCCACCTTCTGCAGAGTCAGGGGAGACAACCAAAGTTAAAAGCCTGCAAAAAGTCTGAGAAAATGTCCAAGATAACAAAACATGAATAGCTTACCGTTCATACACAGGACACAAAGATCAATGAAACTCGAAATCCTCGAAAGAGTAAAGGGACGCAGGACGGGCAATTCACAAATGAGGAGAGGAAAGCAATAAATGTGAAAAGCAAATTCAACCCCAGAGAAGCACTGGAGTTGGGGTAGCAGAGCTGGATCTTACCCGAGGCTGAGTTCATGGCTGCCCTCTCACTCTGGGGAGAATCCCTATTGCTGCTGGCAGCAAGAGAGGCCCTTTCAATGCTGAGAAGAATTAAATTTCAGCCAAAATGTGCTAATGCCTTAGCTATACTTCCACAATGATGCAGAATATTCTTGAAAGGTGAATAATAATGAAAATATTCTACACTAAGAGGATCATTAGACATGATTCCTGCAGTCAAATTCATCTGTTAGAGCCAGGGGCTGGGGAGAAGCCTCAATAAGTAAAAAATTCTTTAAGGCAAGATGAAGGTCCAGCCAGGGAAATGTTCTACAGAAAATGAGACATGAAAATCATGGAAAAGCAAAGAAGACTTAAATCACATTAGTAAATAAAGACATAAATTTAGATTGCGATGGACAGGATTAGCTAGACGACAAGTTGATCCCCAAAGTATTCTATGATACTGAACTGTCTCACTAGAAGAGTAAAAATTGCAGAGACTAAACAACTGTTCAGAGTTACAGTGGGCATCATATACTCAGTCTCTGTGCCTCAGAAGCCAGAAGCAGGAGGATGTCTCTAGCCTAGATGTTTGGGGCCAGCCAAAAAAAAGTAAAGCTTGTCTCAAGGACATAGCTATTAAGTAGTGGTGTTTTAAATAAAAATGGCCCCATAGGCTCAGAGATTTGAATGTTTAGGAATTAGGGAGTGGTACTTCTTGAGAGGAGTTAGGAAGTGTGACCTTGTTGTAGGAGAGTATGTGTCACAAAGAGTGGGCACTGGGATTTCAAATGCTTATGCTCTTTCTCAGCTGCCTGCCAATCGGGTATAGAAGTCTCAGCTCCTTCTCCAACACCATGCCTGAATACATGCTGCTAGGTTTCTTGCCATGACAATAATGGACTAAGGCTCTGAAACTGTAAGCCAGCCCCATTTAAATACTTTCTTGTATAAAAGTTGCCACAGACATGTTGTCTCTTCATAGCCACAGAACACTAAGACAATTGCACAACTGGGCTTGAAAATTAGTAGTATCCTAGTCTGATTCTCCACTGATCAGCTTATGTTCTAGCACGAAAATCTTGAACATACATAAGAACCTCTAAGCCCCCATCATCCAGCATCCATCTCCTGTTTTAACTATCCCTCCACCTTGACAAACTTTTATGTTGTTTTCTGAATCAGCATGCTAAAACAAACATTTTGCCTCATCTACACATCTCAGTTTGTATCCTTACAGTGGACTGTATATACAGCTCAAATGTAGAATTTTTCTATGTTCTCCCCAAAATTGGCACAATTTGTATGTCAGAATCAGGATCACATTAATACTATCTAAGTTTTTTTTAGAAAATAAAGCAAAAGCTTCCTACCTACAAATATAATATGCTGAATGAACACAGAGAAAGGATGAGGAAGATTCACACCACAGGTCACCGCTAGAGAGGATGAAACTGGAGAAGGGCGGAGGGTCGAGAAGAGATGCTTTGATAACTTTCTACGTGTTCTCCCTGCGGCTGTGAGTGTGGGTACACACTCTTATAAGCATAGGTGGGCCCTGGACAACAGGGTAGAGGCAGCGCTCTGGATGGGACCCAAGGCAGGGAGCAGAGGAACACTGATCATGTGAGGCTGTCCCCTCTGTCACTCTGCCCTACGCTTGTTCTTTCCCCCTGTGAGGTAATACTACAACCTTATCTAAGCAGTGTGGCTAGGACTCTTACAAGCTTTCAACCCGAAAGCAGCAGGAACTTCGAAGATGTTGTGAAATTCTAGCTATGCGAAATCAGGAAACGAGGCCTTTGAGTGAAACATCAGCTAGATGTGTTCTCCTGCAGAGCAGATACCATTCTTTGCCTCTGGACTATGTCCCACATGTTGCATGGGTTTTTATTATTTCATTTTTTTCTTTCATTTGCGTGTAGGGACATGTAATTGGTATGTAGCCATGCATGTGGAGTCAGAGGTCAACTCTGTGGTGACCATTCTCTCTTTCCACTTTGATGTGGATCCTGAGGATCAAACCCAAGATTGCGCAGCAAGCTCCCTTACCCACTGAGTCATCTTGCCACTCCTCTGCCAACACTATGCCCCTGCCCCTCGTGTGTGTGTGTGTGTGTGTGTGTGTGTGTGTGTGTGTGTGTGTGCGCACGCGCAAAGGTCAGAGAACAACTCTGTGGAGTCACTTTTCCCTTCTACTTTTACGTAGGTTAGGTTCTGGGGCTTGCACTCTGATGTCAGGCCTACATGGTAAGTGCCTTTTCCCACTGAGCCATTTTGCCAGGGCTAAACCAGTAAATCTTCGCATAATAACAGTCACCAAAATCTACCACAAAAATTGAGTTTTGCTAATTATATCCTAAACTGGCAATCGATGGATGACCAGTGCTCTTGCTCACCAATACAGAAACATGCCACAAGGAAAAACAAGATGGATCCACTTAACCACCAAGATCTGAGCCAAGCAGTTCCTTCCCTGGGGCATAAAAGGTACAGATATCGACATTTTACTGCTTTAATAGAGAATTACCTGAAGAACCAAAAATTCAAATCTGAGAGGTCTAAAACTTTTTCTTAATTATTTAACTAAAATGAACCCTACCCCTTCATCAATCTTGATATCAAAAACAATTTGTTTTTCTCCAACCTGGTGACACAAACCTATAAACCCAACTACTCAGGAGGCTAAACCAGGAGGGTAAGGGCCACTCAAGGTCTAGCTGGCTATAGAGTGAGTTCCAGACTACCTAACCAACTTACTGCAACCCTGCCTCAAAACAAAGAGTAAAAAGATAGCTGGACACAGCTCAGCAGGAGCCCACTTGCTCCCCCCACCCACAAAAAAGCTATAGTTTGTTTTTTCAAATGTCCATATATGAAAGAGGGAGGGATGGTGCTGACAATATGTAAAATGTAACCTTTCAGTTCTAAATCATGAAAAATCCAAATTCTTAGGTTCGGAAATGAACTTGTCTTCCACAGAAATGTGCTTAAAACACTGTCTGCCACACTCTGAGTTCCATGCTCTGCCTCACCTACCTCTCAGACCCAGCCTGCTCTGAGGACAGCTCCCAGGGGTCCTTTCCTACAGTTCATTCCTGAAGGAGCAGCCCAGAAACAGCTAAAGTAGAAACAGTGGGGTTCAGTCCATCAGGGACCCCCTTTTAGAGTTCCCTATCAGCACCAATAAGCAGTGGAAGGTTTTTAAAGGCCCCTGTACAGCTATAACTGCTGCTGTGGGTGGTGGACAACTATGAGGCAGCATTCCCATGTAAGTGGCATCTGTCACATGTAAGTCTGAGGCCAACATGTTCCCAAATACAAGTTCCATTTTAGTTATCATCATCTGACTTAGGCATCATTTGTAGGTATTTTTTTTCTTTTTACATAAAGAAAATTTTTACTTCTTAGATAAATATCTAGGTCATGACATTTATCTAAGACTAATGACTAATGCTATTCATTTACTTTACCATAATCAACACAAACAGCCCAATTAGCAGAAAGTTCAAACCAAGTAAATTCAAACACACATTGTGTAGAACAGTGGGGCCTACCCGATGGCTCAGCCAGTAAAAGTGTGTGCAGCCCAGCCTGCCTACCAGAGTTTGACCCCTGGGTCTGCCCTACACTTGTTCATTTCTCCTGGGAGGTATGACTATTAAGTTATCTCAGCAGCACGGCTAGGATGGTCATACGAATTCCCATTCCTCCATCCTGCTGGACCCCCAGGGAACAGTGCCTGGACTGTGCAACTCCAAGAACACAGAGCTCTCCGATTGGCTTTTATAAGCTGCTCAGTCACATATGAGCACCAAGGACCTCGAATGGTGGTTGCAGAGAACAGACACCCCTCCAAAGTGTCCTCCTGACTGTGGCACATGAATAAATGTGGAAATACATTTTGAACATTAAGTTGATCAGTGGTAGTTATAGGAATGAAGACTGTTACAGGACTGATGATGAGTGCAGGGATCTCTTCTGAAGTAAAAAAGCTATTCTAGAGTCAGTGGTGATGGCCACCCAACTTTGAGAACATACTAACTGCGCTTCATCATGCTCGTATTAGAGTTACATCATTATCACCACAAATACACAAGTCCAAGAAGAAATATTCACAGAAGAAATGTCAGGATGATAGTATTAAGAGAAAAGAAAAGAAAAAGTTCTAAAGTAGCCAACACTACTACCGACCGAAGTCTTCTGATTCTATGTCTGGAGGCTAAGGAGAGCTATGTCCTCTCTGAAGAACCACAGGAGGAGGAAGGGCAGGCTTTCCCTTATGGGTGCCACTTGAGTTCACATGCTACAACTTAGGGCTAAGGATAGATGGGCTGGATGGGGTGCAGAATACAGAAGACTCTGAAAACACATGCCACTGACCCAGACTTCCCTGTCCTCACTGGACAATTGATGGACAAAGCAATCCCACCCCAGCAAGACTGCCAGGAAGACAGGAAAGAGAAGCTAAACAATGCACAAATCCCAAGGAATGTTAAAAGTCTACAGCTATTTATTTAAATAACAATGCGCTTGAGCACCTCAGCTAAAATGTTCAGAAATAAAACCAAGGAAATATTATTGAGATATTCATAATCCAAGCATTAGGGGAAAAGATACTGCCCTAGTATATACTACGCTATAAAAACAAAGTTTCATTTCTTTCAACTTGTCAGGCATTTTAGATGAAACAAGGCAATATTCCCTGCTGACAAAACAACAGTAAACAGCATGCCAAAATCAATGGGCGTTTCCACAAAAGGTCAAGGAATCAACCATCAGCTTAAATTGGTTTATGTTTTTAAAATGGTTAAACATGGCAGATGTCACCTAACTCCCAGATCCTTTTACTTGACTACAGTCAGATTAATTCAATCCAAATTTTAAATAATAGCTTTCCCAATTTCCAAAAATACACCGACTTGGTCACTATCTTACAGTTTCTGCTTTATTTGTCTAGCTCCATCTCAAAAGAAATGTCTTCAAGGCCATATATCCTGACATCGTGAAAGGAAATAATCAGAGCACTCAGCAGTGCCATTAACATTTCTGAGCCACAGGGGGATTAAACAGGCAGATGCTGAGGAAAGTGCCTGTCTGAGAGGCCGGGGCAGATCAGCCTGCACCGCAGCTGTGAGAGATTGAAGCTGCTAGCAGTGCAGTCAAGCTTAGGAGAAACCCTGAGCACAATTCCGGCATCCGAAATAAATTAAAGTAAACAGTATTGCTCTCTCCCATCCACCCTGTTAGCAGCCTCTCCGCAGAGCTGGAGACCACACACTCGGACCACACAGCGCCAGTCCAGCTCACTCGCACGCAACATCTACAAGCTGTCACTCTGCAGATGGGGGGGAGGAGAAGAAGGGGGTGGGAAGCTAGAGGGCTGAAGGGAGGGGAGGGGAGCAGGAAAGGACATGGAAGAGGTCCCTGCACAGACAGCTGGAGAGTAGAGGCTTTGGGGAAGATGGGGAGGGTGGATTCTGTAGCCCTCCTTGAGAAAACAGTCTGGTCCTGGCCCTGTGCAATCTTGACCTGGACTCCCCCAAACCAATTTAGTAGCTGATGAAGGATTAACAAAGCATCCATTTAACATCAATTAACCTCCTATCCATCACAGGTCAAAAGAGAAAATCACTACTATAAAAGCATTTCATTAAAATAAAGTCAAAAGGCTATCTTTTCTTATAATTTATAGTGTGTAACTGCATTTTCTTTATGGATTTATATTAGACAGGTTATACATTCTCTCTTTTCACCATTAATGACATACATTAAAGGGTTTTTGCAACAGAGATGAGGAAGAGTGTGTGTGTGTGTGTGTGTGTGTGTGTGTGTGTGTGTGTGTGTGTGTATTATATGCCTGTGTACATGTGTGCGTATGTGTGTATAGGTGTACTTGCTCATGGATGCAAGTGTAGAGACTGGAGGTCAGTCAGATACCTTCTATTGCTCTTCATCTTTTCAATTTTCTTTTCTTTCTTTTTTTTTTAAGAATCTCTCTAGCACACTTCTGGAAGAGCTCACCATTCCATTAGGCTGGCTGCTAGCTCCAAAGATCTGCCTGTCCCTAGCCCTCAATCCTGAAATAAGAAATGCCAGGCCATTACATGGGTGATGGAGACCCAAACTCAGGTCCTAGTGTTAACACAGCAAACCACTAAGCCAACGCCTCAGCCTTGAAATCAGAAACTTAATTTCATAATTTTCCCTTATTGTACTAAGGCATAAACTTAATTTTCCAAAATATTTATTAGTAGAAAAAATGAAAGTAAATTACTAGTTCCTTTTATAGAATCTCAGGTTAAAAGTACATTTTAAAATTAACTGGTAGAAAAAATATTAGGAAAAAGTCAGAAAATAAAATTATAACCAAGAAGGTGTTCTAGGATCAAATAAATAAATAAATAACCCTCAGTGAATAATTTTTCCTCAGGCCTCAATGCAAAGCCATAGTTAACAAAAACAAAAACTCAAACCTGAAAGAAGCCAGGGAGTCCACATTGTTCTTCGGTGGGGCCTGCTCAGAGACTCAGGGTCTGAGATAAGCTGCCAAAAGGCGGGCTGAGTGGGTAAGGCTTCTTGCCTGGCCTTCCATGCCCTCTCTTTAGAATTCATTTACTTCTTTACCTCCACAAATGAAATGTAATTGAAATATGTTATCTATGTTTTTTAAGGAAAATATGAGCATTTACATTTTAGTCCATTAGGAAGGAAAATATGGGAGTTAAAAGAATGTAACAATAAATAAATAGCACATAATTTTATCATTTTTCTATTTTATTTCATATCTTTTTGTTTATGAATGAGGAAAAACTGTTACCTCCTACTACAGTTGGACATATGGGATTAGGGGAAGAGAATGCACCTGAGGTCATCAGGAAAAATACTAACCAGATCAAGAAAGCACACAGGCAAAGTCTGACGAGGCCTTCAATGCTCCTCCATAACTCATCTACTACCTAACTCCTGGGTTAGCCAGCTAGCCTCATTAAACAAGCATGAACTCACCGAGAAGAGCTACTCAAAATCGCCCTGGTTCCTGAGGACTAGCATCACAGCTAAGCCATCTTCTTACACGGCACAGCCAAAGCCTGGAGTCTCAAGCAGGCTGATCTTCAACCCACTGGACGATGACAAATTGTCAGCAATGAAATCTCACTAATCACAGAAAGGAACAAGGAATGGTGGCTTCCCATTAAAACCAGCATTACTTGCTCAAAAATATTTTGCATATTGTATCCTGGATATACAACAATCCCTTCTGCTTCAATCCACATGGAACAATAAAAATTAATTCCTTGTATAATAGAAATTGTACTGTTAAGAAAAAAAAGTTCAGGTGTCACTGCTAAAAGACAAATCACCTACAAAAGACTGAAAAGGTCACTAGCAAATAAAAGCACTGATTAGACCACTGAGACAATTTAGGCTACAAAGAAAAAGATCACCCGGAACCTCAACAGGTTGGTTCTCCATATCCCAGAACAGTGAAAGTGCAAAAGTATAGCAGGATTGTGTAAAGGTTTATTATATCAAAACACTCGTTAAGGGCTTGCTGTGTGTCCAGGCATTACAGTGGACAGGAGTAACATTAGAAGGCCAAGACTGCTCATGGCAGTGGGACAGCTTAACAGAAAAGGAATATTGGCAACTATTTTAAAAAATATGAATGGGAAGGGAAGAAGTACAGAAAAAAGAAATAACAAGATTCTGAGATCAAAGGAGGGCTGTATTTCTTCCTGCAGGTGCCTTTCTTGTTGCTGCCTCTAAAGCTACACAAGGAAAGAGCTATTAGGTTAGCAAGACAAGAACGACAGTCAGAGGCACAAACAGATGAGCTTCCCAGCCAAGTACAGAGAGAGATGCATCTCTGTCCAAAATTGAAGAAGAAATTGTCTTGGTACAAGGACTACAAGATGCTACTCAGTTCTATTCTTTCTAGAGCAGGTGGCAAGATTACCTACTAAGAATATATGTGAATGAGTAAGAAATTTGAAAAGCATTTAAAATGTTCCATTTAGTGTTCTGACTCCACTTAATCATAGTGGGAAACTAGGTTCAAGGTCCCAGGCCCTAGGGGAGCTGGGGACTTCCCAATAGCTTAACAGCTTCTCTTGTAAGGAGACAGTTGTCTGAATCCAGCCATCTCAGAGACAAATTGTGGAGACAGTTGTCTGAGTCCAGCCATTTCAAGGACAACTTCTTCATCTTGCCAGAAGGGTCAACTAAGTTCATGTTCCCAGGGCCCAGAACCTACTTCTATCCTGATTGATGGAAACTTCCTTCCTCAATCCCTTATGTCAAAATATAATTGGACAATGCTACAGCCCACCTCACTTTATGGTTTCATCCTTTAAATATGCTGTACAAGGCCCCTTCGGCATCACAATTCGGCTCCCAAGTCTCTTTTGTGGCCCTGATGGATCAAGAACGGCTTGATTACAATAAATTTTTGTCATCTGCACTGACCTGGTGTTTGAGTTATGATGGATTTAAGCTGACTCCAAAACACACTACCCCCTGCCTCCTGCCCTCAACAGCATCTACTTTCTCCCTCTGAACCTTCCAGCGTTTTGCTTCTCTTTGAGCCTCACCATCTTTTAGATAACCACAGCTTTCCAAATAGTCCCTTCATTAAAGTCTCATTTGAACCATCTGGCATAAATTCTGATTCCTGCAGAGCCCCTAACTTACATACACATACATCATGCCACTCACATGGGGCTTCCATTATGATGAAACCACAGCCAAATAACTCAGGCTATTTGTCTGGCTTTCTCGCTCAGTAAAATGATAATATAATGAATGCAATCATGTAACTTTCAAAGTCTCAGAACTTAAAACTGAAAATGACTTGAAGGAAGAAAGGAAGGAAGGAAGGAAGGAAGGAAGGAAGGAAGGAAGGAAGGAAGGAAGGAAGGAAGGAAGGAAGACGGGCTTTAAAGCTTCCAGAGGATGCTGCTAGCAGAGCAAGGTAGCGCCTTCAACACTTTATACAATTCTGAGTGCTTTTTGGATCCACCCGGGCAACCGATTCTCTCATCAATTAAAAATCTAGACTCCTTAGGTCCAGGAGAACAAACTGTACTCAAAAAACACAAAATGAATGTTCTACCTCAGCTGTAGCTGCCACCAACAGTACTGAGTTTAAGAATGTTCAGGAAGCTTTTTCAATGACCAAATGTAATTGTGGGGAGGGGCTGTCTTAACAGGTCAGTTCCAAATGCTATGCCTGAACCAACTGCACTCTGTAACCGGGAGAGCACTTGCTCATGCTTGCTCGCTGGCCACTCAGAGGCAGCCCAAATATACACCTTCCCTGTCTTTTGGGGCTCCTCAGAGCTTTCCCTCTCACTCTATCCCATCCGACCCTTTCTTCCCAAACACCCATTAATACAGTTTGGTTCAAGCTATTTTTTGAAGACAAAAAAAAAAAAAAAAAAAAAGCCCCTTCTGAATCCAGGCTGATGTCACTTTGAATACCCATCTCAAACACTAAAATTGGGAGGTCCAGGGATGACTAGAACCACCACTGGTACTAGGTGAGTTTTCTTGATAACCACAGCCACTAACTCTCCGAAATACGACAAGTGTTAAGTGAGAATGTGATTCACGGGAGTGGAAATTTCGATGTCCAAATATTGAGATAATCTAGTTGGTTACGTTTCTTGCTGTTCGTAGTTGTCTGTTTCATCTACAGAAGTTCTATTTGTTTTTGCTTTGAGATAGTGCAACAGTGTAGCCCAGGCTGATGTCTTACTCGGCATCCTCCTACATCAGCCCGCCCCATCCTGGGGATAGAGGGTTACACCACTGCACATGTCTGGCATATTTTACAGTCTCTGAATACACAGAAAAGGGAAACTAAGACTCAAGGACGCCGAGTACCGCAACACAGCTGTTGTCATGCACGTGGTAGGACGTGGAGAAGTGAATAGTTGCTTTAACTCCTACACCAAAATAACTTTGACTCTAATTTCCACACTGAGACCAAAAGGCCTATGTGCATATTCACAGCTTCTAATGTGTCTACAACTATTTCAAGTTTGCCTGTTTGTGCCAACAGGAATCATTCCTCTAATCGACATAAACATGCTGTAAAGTGTTTTATTATAATGAACAGTCCCTCCAATTCTAGCTCCGAATGCAGTGGGGGGGGGGGGAGCCACAGACACTTCCCTGAGACTGTCTATCAACACTTCCTCACACTGCCTAGTAATGAATGGTATTTCCCACTCCAATCAATCTGACAATCACCTACAACAATCACCTAAAACTCATCTACTAGGTAACTATTTAAAAACATACTATGTGTACCATACAGCAGGTACTACTAGGAACCGGGGCCTCATAAAGGTGAGTAAAGAAAAGCCAGGCATAGTGGTATATGTCCCAGCACCAAGGAAACTGTGGCATGAGGATTACTTGAGCCAAGGAGTTCAAGATCAACCTGAGCACACAGTGAGACCATCTCAAAAGAAAGAGAGGGAGAGAGAGAGAAAGAGAAAGAACCAACCAGAAAATATGTGAAAAGGTAACTGAGAGACAAGTTTATGGCCAGCATTTCCTATGTGGTCAGATCCTGCTGTAGCTACACACTTAGAGATTGTATTTGATACAAAGTCTTTTATCAGAATGCAGATTCTTAAATGGTGGGTGGTAATCCTGTAGGTTATCTAGAGTCATGTAACTGAATGTAGAGGTATCAAAAAGAAGAAAAAAAAGTAAAAAAGAAAAAAGAAAGAAAAGCAAAATGGAAGTTCTCTGAACACACAGGATCAAAAATGAATTCAAAAATCAAACCCATAGTGAATCCAAGATGTTGCTAGCAGTACTCAGTCCAACTTCACTACAGCCTTGGTTCTGAACTTCTGCCATGCCATGAACTACCCAAGAGTATTAAACTGAAACACTTCAATTCAGAGTCAAATTACTGTAGGTTATCGACAGCAGTGCTTTCACTGTATGTTACTATTTGAATATAAACATCCCCTATAGCCTCAAAACCATCTAACACTGGCTTTGGGAGTCTTGAAAGCATTAGGGTGAAGAGCCTTACTGAGAAAGTGAGTCACTAGGGGCGGGGACCTGAGGATCCAGAGCCCAGCCCCACATCCTCACTTCTGTCTGCTTCCTGTTCCACCAGGGGTGAGGTGTCCCAGGGCACCATCCTGCCACTGTCCTGCCTCACCAGCACTGGCTATATAGCTCCAGAGTGAGCCCTTCCTCCCTTAAGCTGCTGAAAAGGTACTTGGTTACAGCAAAGAAAAAAATTTCTCTCTCTCTCTCTCTCTCTCTCTCTCTCTCTCTCTCACACACACACACACACACACACAGTGTTCTGTTCTTGAAGAAGGAAAATGGTTTGATTACAGAAAGCAAAGACTATACATTTCCCTACTGGCATTCTTCAGCATGTATCATCAAACGAGTGGGTCTCTGAATGGTTGTTATGTCAGAATTTTAATCTGAAGAATGGCTGTTTGAGTTACTGACTTGGAAGTACTAAAAAAAAAAAATCACCAGTGAATTTTGCTTGGGAGTATGGACAAATTTCCAACAATTTCCAAAATGTTCCTACTTGCACCTCATCTGTACTCTGTATTTATACGGAACAACGGCCTTAGCATTGACGATTATAAAAAAATGAAAATATCAATCAACTCTAAAAATCATGAAAGATGGCCGGTGTCCTATAGTATCTAGTATTTAACCAAAACTTAATTAATTGTGTAAAAATAAACGAGTCATCCAGCTCCATACCTTCCTCTTTAATAAATGGTAAAAGTATATGTATACAAAAATTGTTTTAAAATAAAATGCTTTGTGATTTATGGTTAATGAATGAATATACACTGTCTACCTATTTCATAAACTTACATAAAGAACCAACAGAAAATAAGGTCATGAAAAGTTTTAAGTGGCAAAAGTTGATGATGCCTCCTACCAGAATACAGCCTTTACAAATGTTTTGCACGTAATCTACATGGTTATGTATCACCCTTTGAAAAGTAATAGTTCAAATGTCTGGTACAGGAAATTAAATAATTGACAAAAAAAAAAAAAAAGGAACTTTCTAATGACTCCAAGAGTTGTTCTCAACAGATGAGAGAACATTTTCCTTAAAAAATCCTAAGTGTCTTCTGAGTCAAACAAGAGAACACTGTATGCAGCGAGATCAGCATCTTTACCTATCACCTTGAGAATCACTGATTTTTTTACACTTAGGTCATCGTTGTTTTCACTTTCAGTTCCCGTCACTGACGGAATCTGTTTCTAAGCCTGGGCCATCACATGCTAAGCTTTATAAACAATAATACTATGTCTTAGTAGAGTGATCCCAGCTGGCGTTAGTTTTGGAGCACAGGGCACCCAAATGGCCTAATGGAGGTGTGGCTGACTTAGAAACAGGCACTTGCTGCTCTCACTAAGCCTGCTCACGGAGAGACCACTCAAGCGCAGCATCCAGGTCGGTACGGAGGGCTTCAGCAGATTAAAAACCGACCCCTCTCCATCTCCAGCACCTCCCGCGGTCGGGCGCCGGGGCGGGCGCGCGGCTGGCGGGAGGCTCGGCCAGCACGCCCGGGGTCCCCTCACCCCGCCTTCCTCGGCCGTCCAGGCCCGACGGCCCCGTGCCGCGCAGCTCCCCACCGGACCCGAGACATCCTCGGCCATGACGCGACACTCACCTCCAGCTTCTGCAGCCGGCGTCAGGTCCCTGCCGACCCACCCCAGCTCCCCGGCTAGGGCAGCTAGCCGTAGGGCCGCACTTCCGCACGCCGGGAGCGCCGAGCGCGTCGATCCGCCGCCTAGCCGAACGCCGAGCCCTGGATGGACCGCCTCTCGCAGACGGAAAGAAGGGCAGAGGGAGGGAGGAGACAGACAAGAAAGAAGTGGAGAGGAAGGGAAGAGAAGGAACAGAACGGGGAAGGAGAGGAGGGTAGAGAGGTGGAAAGAAGAGTAATTGGTGGGAAAAGGAGAAAAAGGAGGGAAGCAGAAAGGAGGAGAGGGAGAAAGTGAAAGGATGGAATTAGGAGAGGAAAAGAGGGGAGGGGTAAAGAGGGTACCGGTGGGTTAGGGTCACAGTAGATGTTGATCAAGGGGCCCCGCAGCGGGTCAGGAGTCAGCTCAACCAGGTGTGGAGGGAAACCTCAATCAAAGGACGGCATCAAGCTAGGAGTAGACAGCGTAAGGAATCCCACAGGTCAGAGGTCTGTGGTTCCAAGGGCAAATTGGCTTGCAAACTCAGAAGACCACAAAATTATAAAAATTCCTTCCGTGTATAGCCCAGAAGTCCTAAGCTTTGAGTGTGCCCTCCTCTGAGCTGGTGTGTGTAGCTCTGGAGATGGCCGGCTGAATAGAAGCAGGCATTCATTCCCCTGTGGCTTCCTCAGCAGCCGGCCAGGCAACGACGGACAGTGGTCTGCAGCAGAAGACAATGACAGAGGTAGAGATCAGGGGTCCACCTGAGGTTATGTTGCCATGCTGTGGAGAGAAATAGCTACAGAGTGCTGATCAAGGGCGTCATTATCTAAGACCAACAACAGCCTAAGATGATGGTTCTCAAGCTTACTAATGCCGCGACCCTTTAGTACAGTTCATGTTGCAATGATCCCCAACCACAAATTAATTTTCGTTGCTGCTTCATAACTGTAATTTTGCTACTGTTATATATTGTAATGTCAATATCTGTGTTTTCTGATGGTCCTAGACAACCCCTATGAAAAGGTCTTTGGGAACCCCCAGGGACTGCGGCCCACAGATTGAGAAACACTGGCCTAGGCTATTACTTTTCAAATACCTTTATGTCATGAATTATGCATTTATTAAGTACAAGCATGAAGGCGGGTGTTGTACAAATACCGTGAATTAAGAAATGTAGTGTGGCTTCACTGTTCTCTCCTTTTCGTGAGAGGCAACGCCAAAGTGTTTCCAGAGCCATCCATTTTGCAGAGCAAGGGGACACTCTTTCTATGTGAGCCAGAGACCTGGCAGCAGAGGTCCTAAGGAAATACTGTAAGAAACCTTTGGCAGTCATGCACCCTTTCACAGTGAAACCCAACCCTTTGCGTCTCAGTGACATGCCATTTCTCAGGTTAGGCTACCTTGCCATCAAAGCCAGAATGGTGGCTCTCGAGAACTCCCAGAGTTTTCCTGGATCAAAAAATAATAATAAATATGCCATCCTGGTGAAACAGAAACACTCACAAGAGGAAAGAGAGTCTTTTGTTACCATAAAGAACACTGGTACAATTTTCTTTCTTTTATTCCCCCCCCCCCCAAGTTTCTGGTCCTAACTCTGAATCCAACTAGCAAGCATTGGTGCAGAAGTTGCCAGAAAATAAAATTGTTAAACCTAAAATTGCTATAGTAGCTGCTGGAGCAATTACAGATCATTGTACAGGTTTATGATTTCAACACTGTTTCAGATTTCATTAGAACTAAAAAGAGAGACTTCCACACAGTTCCTCCCAGGCTCTCCAAAACAGTCTTTGGAAACTACTAGGAGATGCCGCTTTGC
The DNA here is from genome assembly GCF_907164565.1 of Psammomys obesus. Classification (NCBI taxonomy): domain Eukaryota; kingdom Metazoa; phylum Chordata; class Mammalia; order Rodentia; family Muridae; genus Psammomys; species Psammomys obesus. Next base: position 3,765,725 of record NW_026594462.1, read on the forward strand.
TGCTTGAATAATTTATGTATCTGTTTTGCCTTGCATCAACACCCTAAGTACAGGGCGGTGTGGCGTGTCCACTTGAAAGGGGCCATAGTCAGTGTGCAGCCCAGCCTTCAATACAACTGCTGATGTGCCATCTGTTAATGCGCCTTTTTAGCAGAAGCTGATGATTAGTCCTCTAATTCAGACTCCAAGATCTTTGCTGGGGCTTTCCTGCCTTACTCGTTGTCATAGTATATTGCGTGGAGAGCTACTGTGGGTTATTCGGTCCACCAGGCTGACCATCAATAAGAGCAGTAGCCAGGGTCTGTCAACAGAGTACTGTCTCTTTGTTTACTCTCTTGTCCCCCTCCTGAACTCCTTGAGAAAGGGGATTTTGTGCACTTCACAAAATAGATGTTGGATGAAAAGCTGAGGTTCAAGTGTTCATTGTGGTAACACCAGAGCTGTGGGGGAGACCTGTTTCCAGTGGTCTGCTTCAAGATATACTAAATGGCCATGAAAAAAAGGGAGGGGGAGCAATATTTGCTAAATAAATCTTGACAGTATAGTGACAGCTGACATGCTTTAGCAAATACTACCTGCTTTGACATTCTTCATGTTTAAAGCTGCAGAGAGGGTTTGAAATCCTGGAAGGTTGTCACCATACCAAGCTCTCTTAGCAATTCTTCAGCCATGGTTTAAGAAACCATATTTTTGACTCATATTCTTTTCACCTTCGTTTTCACTAGTGCGTTCTCCTAGCAGATGCCTCAAGATGGACTTCACCATTCTCACTCCTCACTGGCTTCACGTCTCAGTGTGGAAAGTCCTCGACATGGTCATATGTCTCTGATCAACTTTACAGTGAAATAAAGCCCCGTGGGCTTTTTTATTTACTTGAAATTTGCATATTTCAATTTGAAAATTGTAAATAAACTTGTCTCTAAAGAAGAAGCACGGTGTTATGGTTACCCCAACCATGTGGCTATTACTGCCATCCAGTGCGATAGTGCAGATGTGCTCCACACCTGTGTTTACATCTGGGCGTCTCTGGCGGTAGGTTATGTCTGTAGGTGGTCCAGGAGGGAGTGAAGAAATTGAGGAAAGGTTCTCTCTGCCAAAGATATATGAGAGCCTCATAACTTGGGGGAAAAAAAAAAAAAAACAGGTCAGAATATGGAAAGGGCTCAGATAGCATCCAAAGAGGGTGCTCTCCACTCCCTCTGTTCAGTCCTCGGGGGTCAGGGGAGAGGACAGAAATAATCAAATGCTGTGATTATATGTGAATAAGAATTAAGATTCCTTTTTGTCCTAAATAAGGGATTTCTAACGAAGTGTACGATTTCAGTTTAATTACTCTTTTCATTTTGTTGTTTTGAAAGAGTCTCACTGTGTTGCTCAGACTGGCTTTGAAATTCCCCCACCTCTGCATTGAAAGTGCTGGAATTGCAGGGATATCCTGAGACATGTAGCTTTTAATTTAGCTTAGATTGCTAGCTAGGAGTAGGTAACTGTGTGTGCGTGCGTGCGTGCGTGCGTGCGTGCGTTCTTGTGTGTGTGTGTGTGTGTGTGTGCTGTCTCTGTCTCTCTGTGTCTGCATATGTATTTGTCTGTGTGTCTGTGTGTGATATTAGTTTGGATATTTTTTCTACTTGCAGTCAGGTATATCTGGTTCAGTTTAAACAAAATAAATTTGCACACTGTCCGTGGTCATAGGACTGACATAGAAAATGCCATCTTTTTTCCAGTTTATCCATGGGTGTGTAGCACCCTGTGAAGATGAGGCTCGGGCCAAAGTTACTGGCTTCTACTCTGTAACTCAGCTGCCAAGGGCTACTGTGGTGTCATGCTGTGTACAAGACTTGAGTCTTGCTACCTTCCTTCAGGAAGGCTTCCTGAGGTCCAGCGTGTCAGCTTGCACACCGTTTGCCAATTTGTCTTCAGGTCTCTCTCTCTCTCTCTCTTTTTTTTTTTTTATTCCAGTGTGACAAAAGTTTTATCCCAGTCCTTTCAATCCATGATGGCAGGTTTCCGTATGGTCAGCAGGACGCCCCTAAATTGTAGGGCTCAGAAGCATGTCTCTCACAAGGACTGACCTCTGGTTCTCAAGACAATGACAGGACACGAGCACTGTTGCTCAGCACAGTGAGAAGCTACATAAAAAGGTAGCTGTGTCTTGACCACTCAGAATGTCTCCGTCCTCAAGTATCTATCCTGTAGATCAGGAAGCAGCCCACTGCCAGCCGGTTTTTACATTCCGGGGATCCTAAGACATAAGGAGAATGTGCACCAAGAAACGCTGGGCTTACGTTTCCGCACCACATCTGCTTTCCGCTTTTGCCAAGTGAAACCTTTGTTCTTCCTGACTGCACCCTTGTAACCAAGACACTTAGCCAGTGGAGTTGAAAAGTGCTTCATTTTACACTCCTAGGGAGAAACACTCAAAGAGTTTAACAGCAAATTAAACAAAAATATCCATGGGAAACAAAAATATCCATGCCCTGAAAGAATCCAGACCTGACGGTGGCACCACTGGTTAAAAGGAACTTACACTGAACATCCAAAATACATATTCTGGTTCCTAATGATGTGACCCCTGAGTCTTTGACCTCTGAAAAGTTCCAGTTATCTCATTTTCAAAATTAGGTGGTTGGATAGGAGAAAGCCTAAAGTGCTTTAATTCCTGGAATCTCGCAAGCAGGTTTCGGCAACAGTTCTCTGAACAAGTTTTGGCAGCGCCTCCAGACTCTCTCATCTGGCACCTCTGTCTGGCCATCTGGGTGAAACAGGGCATATGGGTGGTGTTAGTACAGTTTTTCCAAATAATTCTGTATGCCATGGTAGTGGATCGTGCTAATTACTCTTCTGTTCAATGGAAAGGTGGGGTTTCCCCCCCGAAGGCTTTGTTCTGTGACTAGGTTACCTATAAAACAGTCCATTTTAAGCAGAACTTCCAGGCGGCTCTCTCCACCTCTCTATTTCTATAATCCTTTGCTCCCTGGTCCTCAATCACTTCCACACCTCCCTGTTAGCCTCCTGCCCTGTAAATGATTACTATGCTGTGGTACAATAATCGAAAGGCATTCTGCAGGCTGTGAAGTGAAGTAATAAAAAAAAAAAAAGAAAATAATATAATGATAAATATGTGAGCTGTGTTTTCAATTTTTTTATTTTTATTGAATTTCTGCTTTCTCCATTAAGTAATTCTTCCTGTGCTTGACCACATTCTTCAGGCCCTGGATATACAGGTTATGTTTTTTTATGTTTTCTTTCTATCCAGTGTGATGCATACCCATCCCACGGACAGGTTAGTAATTTAGATGAATGCACAGACATGAATGTTGTGCCTCCTTCGGATAAACAATAGCTTTCCCAGACCCTATGGACATGTGAGCATTCTTATAAAGTGTCATTTAAGAACAAAGATAATTAAAATTATACATCTGCAATTGATATACCCTTGATAGCTGGTAAGTCTTTTGGAAACTTCCTTTTAGGAAAAAAAAAAATAAATGTCAGTGATTGCTATTTGCCCCATCGTGTTATTTTATGTTTTAGATCTGTTTAAATATAACTGTTACTGCTGCTAAGTGGCTTTGACTTGCAAGCATGCATTTGTTAAAAACACATTCAGAAGGAAGTTTTCATTTTTTAGGAAAATCAGTTTTGAATGGAAATTTCTAGACCTTGCTCTCTGGCTTGCTTTAAAGTGCCAATCCTCTTCAGCTGCCTAATGGAAAAATGACTAGCCATGGTGTGACAAGTCACTGTGTTGATAAATATCCAGGAAAAAATATCAAACACCATGCAGCTTCCTAGGCCCTTACTTGACATAAATAGGCTGATAACTACTGACTCTACATTTGGCAGCATTTTCCCCAGTAAATATCATCTCAAGCCAGAAACTGCAAGTCAAGTAGAATATGAGTCAAAGGCAAAAAGGCCCTGAGTGCAGTGCTCTATCTGCCCTTCTCTCCAAATGGGTCTTGGCATGTTTTAAGAGAAATAAAATACCAATTAATTCTCAAAGAATTCGGGCTGCTTCTCCAGCCTGAGATGAGTCAGCTTCCCACGTCACATTGACAGGGGGACCTTTAACATGTTTAGTTGATGGTCTACATTTTCAGAATTTCCACATTGTTTTCCTTCGTGATTCACAACACAATAATCTTTCCCTTTAAAGGCATCCAAGAAACCTGCTTCTAGCTGATTCTACAGGCAATTCCAGGAAGCACTTTACCACTCCCCCACAACAACAACAACAACAACAAAAAAAATTGTTTTCTGCAAATTTTCCAGTGGCTGATTCAGAGAGATCTTCAGTGTGTGCACAACGCAACAAACTCTTCTCACTTCCAGGAATATTGACTGAGACTTTTCGTTTTTTGTTGTTGTTGTTTTGTTTGTTTGTTTTGTTTTGTTTTGTTTTGAGGCAGGGCATCTCTGTGTGCCCTGGCTGTGCTGGAAACTCACTCCAAAGACCAGGCTGGCATCGAACTCAGAGAGCCTACCTCTCACTCCTAAGTGCTGGGAATAAAGGCCTGTGCCACCACCATCTGGCCCTGAGACTTCTTCTATGCATGACATCGTTTATTCTATGTATATTAGTTCTGACTCTGTACATTAAGCCAACCTGCCATCAAGACAGAGAACTACAAATAATAGCCTTTAATAACTCTTAAGTTTCCCAGAACACAACCCTGGATATCAGAAGGTGGAGAAAATGAATGAAAAATATTGGTTGGTTTGTTTATGAGCAGATTTTGTTGTTTGATCAGTGTTTGCAATTGGGGCTGGCTGATACAATTCAGTTTGCCTTATGAAAATTTTTAGAAGAAAAATCTTTACTAGCTACCAAGACACTGAAGAATCTGTTTATTTTTCAGGCGTGTTTACATCAGCAAACTTTGTGAGAGACCAAGAACCATACTGTTGGCTGAGTTCACATGAAAACTTGATTACATCAGAAGAATGTGAAGGTGGAAATTATTTCATGCACAAGGCTACCATCACAATTAATCTCGTTACAATGGGTCCCTTACAACTTTAAAATGTTGAAAGCCCCATAGCCATTAGTCTTCAAGATTTTTTAAATGAATTCATTCACATCGGAAAAGATAATAACTTTAATAATATGGTTTGCATATTCATTATTGAGGCTGAAATACAAAAAGATAGACATTTGAAGGATGGATAGAGATGTTGCTCAGTATTAGAAGATGTTTTTTTAGAACAGTCCATGCCTGTGATTCCATTCACAACATACAAAAAAAAAAGTAATTTCCCTTTTCATGTGGAAATCATTACACTTTTAAATATACGGTATAATTACTATTTTTGTAAAATGGCAACAAGCTATTCAAATATATTTTTAAATTGCATGTAGATGCTAAGATTCTAATAACTGTCTGGTATGTTGGTTCACACAATCCCAGCACTTGAGAGACTAAAGTGCTGAGGCAGGAGAATTACCATGAGTTCAAGGATACAGTTTAGGATACAGATTTCCCAGTCAGTTTTGGTTGCAGAGTAAGATTCTGTGTCAAAAAAGAAAACAAAAAGACTAATAATTTCATGTTAACTGGCTTAAACTTATCAGAAATGTTATGTACTTCATGACATTTGTTGTTGTTTTTTTAAGACAGGATTTCTTTGTATAGCCTTGGCTGTCCTGGACTTTGTAGACCGGACTGGCTTCAAACTCATGGCCTGCCTCTCCCTTCCCCCCGAATTCTGGGATTAAAGGCGTGTGCCACTACGCCCAGCTGTATTTCATAACATTTAAAGAACATAAATAGGATACTCATTTCTTTAGAGAATTCAAGTTCTTTCACAGAATCAAGGCCTTCTACTTTCGCCTAGTATTTTCTTGGCATATAAACTAATAGAAACATCAAATTAACTTTTATAAGCCCCCAGAGCCCTTAACACTTTTAAAATAGAAATCAACATGCTTCTAAATGTAGCATCACTTCAGGAAGCAAAAACACATCATTTAATTCTTCACCAAAGTCGTCACAATTTGCTTACTGAGATACGAAATAACTAAACATCAAGCCATTGAGTAACTCCGATCAATGAACTTATGCTGCCTCAGTATGTCTAAGCTTTAATGCTGCTGCTAATGCTATCACTGCTTCTGATAGCTGTGATTGAGGAGTCCCAAGTATTAAAATCTTGGTGTGGTTGGTTAGAATACCCTTGTATCTCTTTCAGGCCATGGTAAACATACTGCACACCCTAGTGGCCAGGCCAGGAGTGCCCATGCTCCCTGGGGCTATCCTTGCTGGTGGCCACTAGAAAATTCTACAAAGGCAAAGCAAGCATGTTGACCTTCGTGAAGTTGGGAAACAGCAACTTCCTATTCTTTCTGCATAAGGAATTCATCTCCACGACACAAAGCTGAGAAGTAACTCCTGCACCTTTTATTTCCAAAAGTTGTCATTTCAAGATCAAGGAAAGAAAAGCTATTACAAACTCAAAAGTAGCTAGCACTATACAAGTTTGAATTCTTGATAACTAGAGAAAGAGAGAGTGGGATGGAGGGAGGGAAGGGAAGTGAACATAGAAGAAAGTTTTAAATTTCTCCCTCTCCTTTCCTTTCTTTTCCTTTCTTCCTCTTTCCTTTCTTTTTTTATTTTAAACGAAACCAATTTTCCTGAGATCAGAAATTCTTTCTTTTTTAAACAATAATAGGTGTCTGTGACTGCCCATAGCAAGCATGTTCACTTTCGTGCACACACATACTCATATACACACACATTCACATATACACACACATTCACATGTACACACATACACACCCATCCACACTGTGTTTGTGTACTCCCTACATGCATGTGCCCATGTCCATATGAACATATGTGCTTTCACTGGTGCGCTTGTAATCGACTCATGTGTACATAGGATTACACACAGCCACACGCATACACAGTGCATATACACAGCTATGCACATATCCAGGCTCATAAACACACACACACACACACTCACACGAGAAAAGATGAAAACTTAAACAGAACTTGGAAGTAGACATCCCTACAAAGACTCAAAGGGTAAACAAAGGCAGATCCCACTGGAAAAAGTTCAGGGTGTCAGGAACTGTGGGGTCTCAGAGCCTTCTGGGTATTTAGATTCTATCTATTTAACCACATTTCAGCCTACCTTTCATCCTCCAGTCTCATTGATCATAATTTCAATATTTATTTTCTACAGTTTTGGGGCCTGGAGCACAATCCCATGTGAGAAGAATCCTGACAGTGGGACTTCAACTTTTATTTTAGTTATCTGATTAACATATATTTTTTTTTTTTGTGGTCCATCACAAGAAGATTGTACAATGTGTTCTTTGCTTTCAACAGCTCTTCAAATCATTTAAGGAATATGTAACTAGAGAATGGTGTTCGGGAAGGTTTGGGCTTCCTGGCCACAGACATCTTCAATCCAAAAGTGGGTTGACAGATTTCATTGGCCAGAGTGTAGGCCACAGGTCTGTTGATCTCTTAACTCTTGCCTCCTCTCTTATGAAAAAGGGTTGTGAAGGAATGCTGGTTTATTTTGCCTTGCGCTTTGGATAAACTAATTCGAATCAGGTGGGTTGTAAGTCATTTACAGTTGGATGTCAGATGTAGAAAGCTGACTCAAAGATCCAGTAATTATATAATCCAACACTGAGCGAAGGTTTCAGTTTTCTGCCTAAGTCATTGAGTTTCAGGAGAGAGGAAAGAGGAGAGGGCAGGTCGGTCATATTTGGGCTGTTCTGTTTTGTTGCATGGAGCCATTCAGGAGCCCTGCCTAGGCCTGGCACATTGCAGGTGATGGCCTGGCCTCTGTCCTGTAAGTCCTCCTTACATTTTAAATTCTAGGAATTAATTTCTTTTGGACAATGCCTAAATCCAGCTGTGAGTTGAGTCTGCAGATTGTAAAACACACTGTGAGACGACACTTCTCTGTTAAAACGAAATGGTGGCTTTGGGCCCCACCCTGGAGAGGGTGAGTCGTGTAAGGTGATTCTGTTTTTATTCATGCAATGAAATACATTTCTTTGAAAAACATTTTAGAGTTGTTATTTGACACCAAGGGAACCCCCCCAGACATTCTAAAATTTATTTATTGTTAACAAGAGGAAAGGAGATATGATAATAAAAGTATTACAAAGAAACTAATTTTACTTTTTGGCATTTTGCAAAAATAGTAAACACTGTAAAAAGTCCTGTTTATTCAGACTTGACTGCAACAGCCCAGGCTTCTAAATAGATTATAGCCTAGGTATTATTTATTTTATAAAATACATATGACATAACAATACAGACAGGCCAGAGCTTAGCATGCTTCTGTAAAAAGAGAAAAAAAAAAGACAAAAAAAGAAAGAAAAGGAAAACACTGTATTTTCAACAGTGTGATTTACTTTTTTAACACTTTCTTCTTAAAAGATTCTATAGAAAGTCTGATAAGTTGAACACATTTATGTTTACAGAGTTCATGAGTTTTTTTTTTCTGTTCACTAAAAGCAGAAGAATTCAATAATTTTATTCCAAACTGGATTAACTATTCTGAATAGCCATCCAAGGTTAAATATACACGTTTCCTGGGCTTCATGCTGATTCTACTTTGAAAAGAAATAATACACTCATTTTGCTTTATATTTTTTCTTATTGAATTTAATACATCTTTTAAGCAGGTTAACCTCAGAGAATTATGAATTTCAATGAGATCTATTGGAAAATGTTCTTTATAGTCTGTGAAAAACCACATAAACAAAAAGTATTCCTTTATTATATGTAGGGCATATCGCAGATATTGAGTTTCAAATATGCAACCAATATCTTGTGAAAACTGGTTATTATTCAGCCTGCCTATGTATATTCAAAGTTAGAGCTTTTTTGCTAGGCAATATTTGCATAAGCAAGGTTCCCCCCTCATGAATTCCTTTTACTATGAGATAAGACACAGGAGGTAAGGAAAGCAGGGTTCAAGCCCAGCACAAAAGGAGAAGAAGGAAAAAAAAAAAAAAAGAGGAACGTTTATATTCAAAGCAAATCCTACTTATGAATTATAGTTTGGCATTAATAAGCTTTTTCGCTGAAGAATTCAGGTACCTTTTATCTTCATTCACTTTTATCTAAAGGTCTAATTTTTTGACCGGGTAGGGGTATTTCTATAAAAAGTAACTATTTTCGTGCCACTGTTTTTATTAAAATGTGCAGATGAAGGGTTTTGTTTTTGTTTTTTAACGTCTCGTAATCAGTCAGATTTAAAAAGCACCAACGTTTTTTCAAGACTTTACTTTTACCTTTCAAGGAAACCTTTAGTCATGGCATGACCTTATCTTCCTCTCTGAGGTGAATATCTGCACCCGCTGGATGTAAACCAGTCCATCACCTGGTAGCAGACACCGGTCTGAATCAAGGGGAGGAATCAATGGAGAGTAAGAAAAGGACCTAGCTCCAGTTTAAAGACTGGATTTAAAGACAAAAATAGTGGAAACTGATTTGCCCTTCAGTCTTCACTCTTTTGCGGAGTTGAATTAAAGTAGTCATCTCCACTAACCAATTCTATTAAACATGTACAGCTCATTCAACCACCCTAAAGCTCTCCTTTAATAGACATTTGCAAAATGTTTAAAGTTTACTCTGCCTTCATGGTTTCAGTTTGGAAATCAAGGGTGCGCATCCACGGGATGAAATCGAAAGTCAGCTGTGAAGTGTAAATTCTCTAAGCTAAGTGTGTAGATTTAATTTTGCCGAAACTGTGTTTTTATACAATTCCACCGAGACTTTTTGACTGTCAGGCAATACAAGATCCACAAAAATGGAAGATTATTAGAACAGCGTGGCTTGGCAGCTCGAGAAAATTAAAATTTCACTCTTAGCCTTCGGATCCCCAAGTAAAAATGCTTGTAGAACACGTGCCGTGCCGTGACCTGTACCAACCTCAGCGCGACAGGATGCTGAAATGAGCCCCGCTTTTTAATATGAAACGAACAGAAATCAGAGCCAGCGCGTTTTATGAAGAGCTGTTAAGTGGTGGCAGCTCCTTCTTTGGCTGGCGTTTGGCAGGGCGATGAGCCTGTCGCCTTGTCCTCGGGAAGGCCAAGAGGTGTCGGTGCGAACCTGTGCGAACCGGAGCGAGGGCTCCGCAGTCTTAACGGAAGAGCAGAAGCAGGACTAACGCAGAGCCTGTCTCCCGCGCCTGCAGCTGACGGGGAACTGGCCTTTCTTCTTGCCGTAGTTTGAAATTGAACCGCTGCACTGCTGAGAAAATGCCATGAAAATATAACCCGCCGCATTCCAGGAAAATAAATAAGCAAGGCCACCCAAATTTTCAATTAGTGCCGCAGCCGCATGCAGGAAATGGCATGCAATCCGTCCAAGGCGCCCTAGGCCGTGGACGGGCAACGGGGACAGGAGGGGGTGGGAGGCAGTGACAGCGTCTTTCACCCTGCACCGCACTGCCTGGCTTCCCCGGGACGGGGCACCTGAACTTCCTCTTTTCCCAGCACCAGCTCGGTAACAGCGTGGCCTGTTAGCCTCCTGGAATAGCAACGCTCCTGGAAGTTGATGAAATTTTTAAAAGCGCTTTTAAATTCCAGACGTCAGGCTGAAAATCTGGTTGTTTTCTCCTAGCTGGCTACTGCTGTTTACCCGGTGTCACAGGCAGCACGGGGGCCACCGTCTTTAAGCTGCGGGTGCAGGACTGGTGTAGCATTCAGGCTCTGCCAGACCTCTGCAGTCGGCAGGGAATGCACTCGTGACACCCCTGCGAAAGTGAGAGGTTAGCTTGGAAACTCCTCTCCTTGGTGGCATTTGTCTGAAATGCTCAAATCTCTGCTTTGAAGACCCGGATTCTTCCCAGGCCCTCCCTGGTTCTGCTTCTCTATCCGAGGGACCTGCTTTCTGTTTCACTTCTCACTCACCACAGTTTGGAATTTTCCAACTCACCATGTTGTAGCTGGTCAGGAGAGGAGGGAAACGGATGGATTTTCAGGAGTGTGGTGCCCCTTTCGCCACAAAGCAGTGATCATTCTAGAAGGGTCGTGCCAGTGATGTGGGGATAATTATTTTAAACTTAGAACTAGGCTAACGTTTTTTTTTTTTTTTGTTTTTGTTTTTTTTTTTTTTTGATCCTCAGTCGCAGTGAATTGATAAACAAAGAGCGAATCGACAGTCTGGTTGTTTTTCTTTTTCTTTAAATCAAGAAATGAACTGATTGAGTGCCTCCTGTGGTTAAGGAAAGCCTGCTGGTAAATCTCGGACCAGTTATTGTGTGGGGTGGGAAAGAAGCACACAGAAGGCAAATGAGCACCATTCAGATGAGTTTCAAGTATGAAATTCACATTGTGCTTTGTGACTCTCAAAGCTGTGTGTTTGTGGTAAGGGAAGGAGAGCCTTTGAAAAGATAAAGAGGCTGAAAACAAAAGCGCTCACCATGCGGTTTCTCCTGAGCTGGCTTCTTTTAGTTCATAACATTTTCTTGGCAAATAACTGTTTTGTTAGGTCAGAGGGGCTATCATTTCCTTTTCACAGGAAAACGAGGAATTTCATCTTTGTACAATGTGGCAGCACTTCCTCTAATTGAATTCTAGTGCTTTTACAAAATAAGGAAGGAGGGAGGAGTGGGGAGCCTTCCCCATTTACATAGTTTCAAAACTTGCATGTAGCAGGTTGTAGAATCCCGAGCCACAGGCAGATCAAGATTAGTATCCTGCCAGGAGCCAGGAGCACAGCTACAGAGCTGAGACAGCCTGCCAGGGGCAGCCTCCTAGCCTTGTCTCTCTGGCCTGTCTCCCCCCACAGCCTCTCTTCATGTATCTCATTGTCTCCTTTTCTCTCGCTATCACAATTGCATCAATGAGACTATTTCCAGGAAGTTACCTCACAAATAAGTACTAAGCCTTAGTTTTAGTCATAGGATTTAACTTATTTGGCTTGATCTCAGAAATATAGACACCATACTGGTACATTTCATATGGATAAAATAGCCACCCCCACAAAGTAACCATTATGCAAAGGTTTGGTCTCCATGTCATAGCAGAAAGAGACCCTGACACCCTTTAAACCAAACCTCTGATTATAGATGAGAAAGATAAGGCTGAGAATAAGCCAATTCATGTGATCTTCTGTTTCACCTAGAGCCCTTTCCGGATTACATCACTATCCTAATCATCCATGTACACCACAGTAGGTAAAGTGATTCAAATATGTCCTCTCCAGGAGTCTCCTCCCTCTGAGAGAATTACACCTTCATTCTACCTGAGACAGCTTACCTGTGGCTTGTTTCAACAACAGAATAGGAACAGAAATGGTCTGTGCCACCAGCCATCATTTCCCCTTCTTCAGGATATGTCAATGCCCCAGATAATGGCTGCTTTTTCTGCCTAGCTAGATTCCATGATGGGTGTAGCTAGAATAAGAGAGAAGTTGTTGTCATAACCCTCTGAGATTCTATAGTGGTTATTGCAACAGGACACAGCTCAGTAGATGGGTACATCCCAGTGTGGCTAAAAGGGATAAAATGAGCCTTTATTATATTTTTTTTCTTTGTGCAGTGCTGAGGATAACCTCGGGATATTGCATATGGTAAACAAGCACTATACTGCTGAGCTATAGTGACTCTGGAGTTTTCTGCTCCCCTTGGAGCATTCCCCCAAGGGGAGTTTGCGGAGGGGAGGTTTCGAAGGCTCTGTTCTGGCGCCATTGAATGGTCTGATTTCTAGAGGATGAGCTCAGGTGGCCAGAAGCCCAACTGGAAGGTTGAGGATTCTACTACCCTGCAAGCATGCCTTGAGGTGCTTTTATTTGACATAATTTTAGCAGCATTAGCTGCCTAAGAGGGAAAGAGTCTCCCAAAAAAAAATGGAAGATATGCTTTCTCTCTTGGGACATTCTTGGGTGTTAGGAAATGGACCTTTACGGTAAATGTGTGGTGACTGGAGGAATGGTTTGGAAAGACTCTGATGGTAGCCAAGGAAGTAACTCAGTGTTAGGAGCACTGGGTTCAATCCCCAGTGCTATTTTTAAAAATTCTTAAAAATGGCTTACAGTTAGTTCATTTAGTCCTTATTGCTCCTTCCAGGAGCACGTGCCCTTTAATGAAGAACAAAACCTTAACCAAAAGAACTAAATCATTATGCATGCAATTCCACTTATTAGATTAGGCCATGTGTCATCTTGTGTTTTCCGTGTAGGAGGAAGCAGCTCTGAATTGCTTGTAAGTGTCTTCTGTTGGATTTCTCACAGAGCTGTTGGTGTGTGGGAACTGGTCACCCATTATGATGGTTTCTCAGCGTCTATGTGCATTTTCCACTCTGAAAATGCAGACAGTCAAGAGTGGGGGAGAGCTTTGCTGAGCGCTTACTTATTCTGAAACCCAGCAGGTTCCTAACACAAACAAGCATGTAGCAAATACCTATTGAGGAATACATCAATAATATCATCAGTTTCCCCTGTTCTTCCTATTTAGAAAATGTGACCACTTTACGTCGGGAAGGGATTATATTCTTGTTTTTAAAAGGCAGGAAAAAGTTAGAATTCTTGTCAAAATTTGCCCAAGAATAATGAGGGCCCTTTCTAAGAAGCAAGTCAAATGCCTTTTTTAAAAGTCATTGTTCTCAGCTGGACTATGCAACTTCCAGTTGCACATGTAGCCATATGTGCCATTCAGAATCCACTGATAGCGAAATATTTCAGAAACTGGATGAAAACAGCGGCTAGTATGAAGTTGTTTTATAAGCCACTGCTTATTTCAGCCTTATGCTCTACAACAATATGAATTTTATCTTTCTTTCCTGTGCGGGGCCTTTGGAAGTTCAACAGTCACATGCCCCTCAGACACGGGGGACAATTGTGCACTGGAGGACCCAGGTCCTCTGAGTGGCTCTTTTCATAAGAAAGTTGCCAGCATCGGGGTAACACAGAGAACACCCCACTCAGGATGATATGTCTGGCTACCTCAATATAATTACGTTAGGCAATAGCTGACTTTTTCCAGCTTAACTGTTGTCCAAATGGCATATGACCAACTACAACAAAACAACAGACACTGTGCACAACAGGTATCTCTTGCTCTCATCACTAGAGGCAGCACTGAACAGCAAACAGCTTGGGGAATCCCCCTGGTGATATATTGGTTTGTTCTGCTCTGCCAGCAACCCTCTGGGCAGATGTACAGTACCAGTTTGTTGTCTGCTGTGCCGAAGCAGCACAACGCCTTCTGCTTTCCGGCATCGTGGGGCTTGACTCAGCAGAGGCTCATTAAGCATTTGTTTCCTGCTCTTTTCCCGTGGTAAATGAGTATCTGCCATGCTCTCCAGTGTGGTAATCACTGCTGCTTTGGATTATTGCTGTATTTGGCAAATGAGGGGATCTGCTGCCCCTTCTGTGCACAAGGCAGAGGGCTCGGTGCTAATTGTCCAGAGGCTCCGGGGCCCATCCAGCACTTTCTTTTTTCCTACCACTTCTGGATATCCTCCCACCTACCACCCGCCTGATGAAATACACACCAAACCATAACCTATTTAGAGGTTGTGGCACATGGCCATCTTCAATATAGCCGTCCACTCTGAATTTAAATTTGTCACCATTCTCCTTAGAGGGAATGAGAGGGAAAATGAATTTAATTTAGTATAAAAAATAAACATTTCTGGGCGCTGGAAACGTCTGCGGTGTTTTAAGAGCTGTTATCATTAATCAGTCAGGCATGTTTACCCAGCCCCAGGATTGCTTATGCAACGGAACCGCAGGCCCAGGCCCTTCAGCGAGCGATGGCCACCAGCATCCACTGCAAAAGAGTATGTTCACAGCAGTCACAGCGTTCTCCACTGCTCGGACATGTGGCCTCTTTCAGCATGTGCTTTTTCTGGGCTGAGAAGCAGTGACATAAGACATGGTGAGGAACGCTGTAAAGCCTGCTTGGACCATTGCTACCTTAGGGCTTTTGCTATGGTTTTGGCTAATGCACTTTCTCGTGGTTGTACTTCTTACTAATTTATCCTGTTATGATTTTGAAAGGCAACGTCTTCAGCATGGATTTTCTTTGGCCTAGCTGTAAAATAGCCACGGTATTGTCAGCAGCCAGCCGCCACTACACAAAGCAGAGTATACATCAGGGGAGGGCGTTAAAGTGCCAGCAAGGCCCAGAGACAGTGCTCTAGTTTCCACAGTTTAACCCGGAGGAGTGGGAGTGTGGGGGGGGGGCAGTGGCCCATTGGCATTGTAACTTGAACATGCTCCTTCTCTGAACATAGGGAACCTTCCTAAGAAAAAGGACAAACACAAAAGCCCATAAAGAAATCATGAAACTTTCAGGAGTAAGCCATTTATCTGAGCTCAAACATTCATTCATTCTTTCATGCATTTATTCATATAATAAGCATTTGCATTCTACTTATATTATGACTTGGTTCTAGACCATTGGTAAACCCACAAACAAAGCAAAAATTCTTTCCTTGCCATATAGTACAAACATCTGAGAGATGTCACCACAAGCAACAAGCACATATTTAATATAATACCCAAGTCTGATCCATTTGACTTAGATAATTGAAAACAACCCAGGAAGATGAAAAGTGGAAGGGGAACAGGAGTCTATTTCACACAGACGGGTTAAGAGAGACCTCTTCAAGAGCTTACGCTCCAGAGAAGACGTGAATGAAGTGAGTGAGCTGTGAGGGTTTCCAGGGAGAAGTCTAAGCACAAAAGAGCAAGTACAAAGATCCTGGAGTACAACCGTCCTTGGCCAAAAAGCAGCAACATAGCCTGCGTGACAATCACCACAAGAGAATTGTCAGAGTGTGTGTTGAGTTCAGGGAGGCGGGCATGGAAGACCAGGCTGAGCTGTGTTGACAGGACTGTGTTAGAAAGCCCGGAAACCTGAGGGTGGTGGGGAAGGAGAGTGGCACCATGAATCATGTCTATAAACACTAATGATTGTGTTGCGGGGCCCAAGGATTACCAAAGACAAGAATTTGAAGGCTTTACGACAGCCTAGACAGGCACTAGACTCACTAGAAGAGTGAATGCGGGAGAAGTATGGGAGAAGTGGCGATATTACAGGGATAACTGGAGGACTTGCTGGCGAAGGGCTTGTGGGGATGGAGGACAAAAGATGAGATGTCACACTACGGTGCTCTGTGGCGGGCTTGGGACATTCACTCCATTCCTGCTTTCTACCTGGTGTATAGACCGTGCTATTTAACTTGCCTGTACTTGTTTGGAAAATAAAAATAGCAACAGGCTGTCTTTTGGTTGGAACTTGTAAGAATTAGATATGTGTCTTCGTATGGTGCAGTTTTGGTTCTCATGGGATCGTGAATTGCTCCTGAGCCTGAGCCCCAGGTCTTTGTCTGGTCTCCCAGCACCTCATGTTATTTTCTCCTCCACCAGGACAGATCTCCCCCAAAGCCTTCACCCAGTGAAACTGATGCCAACAGTATGGGTTTGAATCTCCAAACCTGTGAGACACGTATACCTCTTTTCTGTATAAAATACTCAGCTTCAGGTACTTTATTCTATTAGCATTAGTTGTACCAATATGTGACACACGTACAGTGTGCTTAGAACAGAACCTGACCTCCATTAAGCACTTGCATATTAGTGATTATCACAAATGAATAAAAAATGGTAGTAAATTTGCTGTCATTTATTAGAGATGAGAGAGACTGGAGGAGGAGAGAGTTTAGGTAAAATATCAGGAAGTGATTTGGGAGACTTCCAAGACTTTTTTGTGTTTTTTAATTTGTATTAATTATAGTTTATTCACTTTGTATCCCCCCTGTAGCTCCCTCCCTCATCTCCTCCCAATCCAACCTCCCTCCCTCTTCTCTACCCATGCCCCTCCCCCAGTCCACTGATAGGGGAGGTCCTCCTCTCCTTCCTCTGATCCTAGTCTATCAGGTCTCATCAGGAGTGGCTGCATTGTCTCTGTGGCCTGGTAAGGCTGCTTCCCACTCAGGAGGAGG
The DNA here is from genome assembly GCF_907164565.1 of Psammomys obesus. Classification (NCBI taxonomy): domain Eukaryota; kingdom Metazoa; phylum Chordata; class Mammalia; order Rodentia; family Muridae; genus Psammomys; species Psammomys obesus. The sequence goes on from NW_026594462.1 coordinate 3,782,658, forward strand.
TGATCAAAGACCGGGCCAATCAGTTCATGTCAGAGACAGTCCCTGTTCCCATTACTATAGAACCCATTTGGACACTGAGCTGCCAGGGGCTACATATCTGCAGGGGTTTGGGTTATATCCATGAATGGTCCTTGGTTGAAGTATCAGACTCAGAAAATACTCCTGTGCCCAGATTTTTTGTTTCTGTTGCTCTCCTTGTGGAGCTCCTGTCCTCTCCATGTCGTACTATCTCCCCCTTCTTTCATAAGATTCCCTGCACTCTGCCCAAAGTTTGGCTATAAGTCTCAGTATCTGCTTTGATACCCTGCAGGGTAGAGACTTCCAAGATTTTTAAGCTGAAGTACTGAACTGGGCCTAAAAATCTGGAGGTCCTGAGAGAAGTCAAACCTAGGACATAAATTTGTTCTTCAATGCTGCCAAGCCGGAAGGCATTTAGTACTAAGAAACTGGAGAAAGGAGGAAGAGTGAGCAAGGGAAACAGTGCTTTGAGAAGGAAGTGTGATCTTTCTCTGCTCTCTCCTTCTAAGAAGTCATCAGTGGGTTTCTGTGCTGGACAGGGGAATGTGATGAGGGAAGGGGGAAAGGGGTGTAGTACTGAGTGAGACTAGAAACCTGAGTCACAAAGAGCAGGGGCATCAAGTGTGTGTGTGTGTGTGTGTGTGTGTGTGTGTGTGTGTGTGTGTGTGTCTGTGGTGGGGGGGAGAGGAGGGTATCCTGAAAGGGTAACTGCCAGCCTAGGCGCCAGTTTCTTGCCATCTGATTAGCATGGCAAATCCAAGCTCCACACAGCCTTACTTCCATGTCAGTGGGGTAGCAAATCTCACAGGCTTCTCAACAATCCCAGGCCTTCCAGAGGAAAGTAGGAATCTGACAGTACCCACACCGACAGACACACTCCTAAGATGGGCACACATTGGCACAAATAAATGATGGCCTTTGAATGACAGAAAGCTCTCCTGCCTTCTGCAACAATTATAATGTGCTTAATATAAGAAGTAAACTGAGACAGCTTGGGCTACATGAGACCTCATAGCAAATAAACAAAGCTATTTTGTCTATACACGTAAGCTATTAAACATGTATTAAGTGATAACCTGTAAGTGCCTTGGATTGCAAGCGTTATCATTCTAATTATAATAGAATAATTTAATGCCTGCAAATATTTTACTAGAAATATTTGCTACAAAACATTTACGAGAAATATTTTACTGCAAAGTGACAATGCATGTGATCTACTTCTGGCAGGCTGAATTAAAAGGTCTTAGTATACACATTTGTATCTCAAAAGCTGTTCTTCCAGAGGACCTGGGTTCAATTCCCAGCACCCACATGAAGCTCACAATTGTCTGTAATGCAACTTTCGTTCCAAGGGATCCAACACCCTCACGCAGACACTTTGAAAGCTGAGGCAAAAGGGCTATGATTTGAATCTAGGGATTTGAAGCCAATTTGGCAGCGATGTCAAAAGTTAAGAGTGAAAAAAAAAGTAAAGAAAGAAAAGGGGGAAAAAAAACCTAAAGAAAGATAGAGGAAAAGGGAAATGTATGTTTTTGGAGGCAATAGCAATAGGCTGATTTCAGTGCTTGACATTTAGCACTAAATTCTGTGTGTCAGGCTAGCCTTGAACTCAGGATTCTCTTGCCACAGGTCTCTGGGCTGGGACTACAGGTACATTACCGTGCCTCACTTAAACCTGTAACTTACTCTTTCCTGTTGCTCAGCTCTCCTCTGTGAACCTGTGGCCCTGGCATTGCTAGGCAACCGGCTCCACCAATCAGCTCCTCTCCAGCTCTCTTGCAGAGGTTTTTGGAATGCCCCACTTCTCTTGAGCTTCAAGTTTTTGCCAGTAGAGGGAGCTCGCAAAGGCCTTTCTGTAAAAGGGAACGAAACTTCCAAACTTCCCTTAGAAGAGACATTAGAAACATTTTTTTTTTTTATTTTTTAAAGCAAACTTCATGTCATTTGTGCAATTATCGTCCCTGGTAGCTACCTATCTCCTGGGGGGAAATTTACAACCATAAAAAACAAAACAAAACAAAACAAAACAAAAAAACCTAAAGGCAACATTTTCTCTTTATCTGAATATTTCTCTTATAAAAGCATGAGGATTAAAAATACTGTTTTTTTTTTTTTAAAAAAACATTTATTTATTTTTATTTTATGTGCATTGATGTTTTGACTGCACGTATGTCTGTGTGAGGGTTTTGGATCCCCTGGGACTGAAGCTACAGATAGTTGTGAGCTGCCATGTGCGTGTTGAGAATTGAACCCAGGTCCATCTGGAAGAGCACCCAGTGCTCTTAACCGCTGAGCCACCTCTCCGCCCCTCCCCCCAAAAAAATACTGAATATTTTAAAACTTTTACAAACACATAAGTTTATAAAATCCATAGTGGTTAAAAAATGAAATAAAAATTTCAAATGAAAAGAAATATTATGAAATCAACCCCTCTGTTGCACTGTAATTAACCAGCCATAAAGGGAAGTGAGTGTGTAGTCCCTTCCATTCCTACGCAGAAATCCATTCAAGGAGGTAACCATCTTTCTCTTACCAGTCTGCTCCCTGCCTTTAAACTCTCAGTAAGCCGCCAGCTATGGAATGTGTTTTCCTTCCCTCCGATGGCTTTCTTCGGCCCTTCACGATCATTGTAGGATACGCTGTGGTTCTGTTTGCTTCTGCCTGCAGCTTCCAGACCTCTGTGGTTTCCTCTGCAGCTGTGGGTATTTCTCATGTGAAACCACAGGTCACTTCAGAACCGCAAAACTGATTCTGACAATTAGGATTTTAGCCAGGGTCCTCTGGGATATTCGAAGACACATTGGGCTTCATTCTCTAAGTCCAGATTCTTAAATCACTCCCATCTTATGCCTCACGTATTTTTGTTTTTCCTGAAGTATCCCAGGTCAGTCATTATGAATGCTATCGAAGGCTGGCATCTGCCCAGCTCACACATATTCTTTACAAATATGCCCACTGTGAAGGAAAATGAACATTTGACCTTCTTTGAGTTTTTTTTTTAAATTTTATTTTATACTTTTTATTTTTTTTAAATATTAGTTACAGTTTATTAACTTTGTATCCCAGCTGTATCCCGCTCCCTCATTCCCTTCTAATCCCACCCCTCCCTCCCTCATCTCCCTGACCCTTTCTAAGTCCATTGATAGGGGAGGACCTCCTTCCCTTTTATCGGACCCTGGTTTATCAGGTATCCTCAGGACTGGCTGCAAAGTCCTCCTCTGTGGCCTAGTAGAGCTGCTCCTCCTCGGAGGGGGGGAGGTGTTAAAGAGCCCGCCATTGAGTTCATGTCAGAAATAGTCCCTGTTCCTCTTACTAGGGTAACCCACTTGGATACTGAGCTACCATGACCTATATCTGGACAGGGGCTCTAGATTATATCCATACATGGTCCTTGGCTGGAGAACTTCTTTGAGTTTTTATGTCTACTGCTTTTGCCTACAGCGACAACCCCTTGCTTATCTGGTGGATGCCTTTAGACCAGGGGTAGCATTGGCTCAGGAGATACTATGATTTCATATACCTATTATAAAGTTTCATTCATAAGTTAGGCATAGTAACAGGTCATCAATAGCTTGTGGTGAAGTTTAGTAACTTTTTCTTTTCTGTCCTCACAAATCAAGAACTTATTGTTTATAAAAAAGATTTCAATAAAGTACTTTACAGTTTCCCCTTGGCATATCCGAATTGCCAGTCTTACTGCGCTTGCACTTTTGGGCCATCTTTATAACTATAATTTCTTTTTATTTATTTTGTTTTTGTGGGTTTGGTCTCACTATATAGTTCAGGCAGGCCTGGAACCCACAGCTCTGCCCAGCCTATCCTTGAGAGCTTGGGACCCATCTCTGTTGGCTGCTGAGTGCCATACTAAAGAAAAGAGAAGTTACTTGAGGACTAGTGGGAAGGCTAAGCAGGTGGCATTTGCAATCGGGCCTGACAACCTGAATTCCACCCGGAAACCCAGATGGTGGAAGGAGAGCACACATATAACCTGTAGATGCATACACAACAGACAAACAAAAACAAAACAAATTGGAAAAAAAAGTTACTTGAACACAAACATCACAGTACCACAGGCCACCCATACCAGGTGACAGCAAAGCTCTTGGTCTCTAGGAAACATGCTCCTGTCGTCATTCTTTTCCATGCTCCAACTTTTTGCCAAAGCCCCCTGAGGTTTGGCTGTTCATCTTGTCTATAAATACTATTTTCTCCCATGTCCCACTAATCTGGGCTATTTATCTGGAGTTGCCTTCTTTTAAAATAAACATGAAGAGAGAAACCATTTGAAAATGAAATTTCCTAACCCATGTTGTTTCCATTTGTTTCAGGGTAGAGCCAGGATCTGGGACACCTGGTGTATTAGTTCATCCGTTCCCATGACAAATGTACCTACCGGAAGCAACTTAAAGGAGTAGAGATTGATGTGTTCAGAGAGTGAGAAGGTTCAGTCCATTGTGAAGAAAAAGAACGGGCTGCAGCACAGGCTTTGGCCATAGTGGTTTGGAGTTCAATGCATGACAGAGCACATCACATTAAGGTGGGGTGGCAGGCAAAGGGCTTGAGCTAAATGAGAAGTGCTTATGATCTTTATAATCCACCTCAGGGACTCACTTTTTTCTAGCTAGGCACATCTTCTAAAGGTTCCCACACAGTGCCACCAGACTGGGACCAAATGTTCAAATGAGCTTTTTACAGAGGATATTTTGGACCTAAACCATAATGGCTAGGAAGCTCATCCCCAACTCTACACATGTGTCATAGTTCTTTATAACCCCCTAACTGCAGAGTATGTGGTTCAATGTGTCAGCCAGTGTCATTCGTCATTTTGGAGCACATACAGACTGTTCCATTTGACCTTTAGCAAACTGCTAAAGGACTGATGCCACAGCATCATCCTCAGCAGGAAATTATAACAAAGTAGGTTTAGTCACGAGAAACACAGGGGAGAGAACATTTAACACTTCAGACGTGAGTTTCAAGAGTGTTAATATAATCACAAGTGATATTGTTCTGCATTTTATCTGATCATATAAATAGACACATTTTAATGTTATTTCTGTGTAAGAATATTTAAAAATCTATTTTAATATATCACTGCCAAGTGGGCTATATTTTTATGCCAGAAATACCTAAGAATGAAAATACAGATGTTTTTAAAATCCAAGGGGAAATCAATCTAACCTAGAGCTGAAGAAAGAACATTGCTCTCGCTTTGTTTTTAAATTGATTAAGTTGAATTGTTTTAAGGTTTTAGACTATAACACTTGACTGGAAGTGTCCACCTTAATACTTGTTTAAAGCAATATAATAAGCAGGAAGGAATCTCTCAGTTTCTAAGTCTGAGACTCACCTGTCATAGTCGAGGCGACCTTTGTTTTTCAGAAGTGAGGTCGCTAATGAATAGTTTTGGGAAAGAATATCTCCCTACTTGTTCTGTAGCTTCTCATCTTTATCCTTCTCTCCCTTCTTCTTTCTATCCTCTACTCTGCCATACCTCCACCATCCCCCTTCTCTCCTGATACCCCAAGTGTTCAAATGCTTGCATCAGTCAACTTTTTGGATTCTTCCTTCTTATAAACATCATGCTTTTCTCTTCTGCTCCTGATGAAGCTTCTTGTCAAAACGTGTTATGGAAGTGCAGGGGATACAAATGTCACATAAAAATGGAATGAGTTGCTAAAGCAGGCTACTCTCACCTCCTCCAAGACAGATGAATCTTTTAATGACCTCCATGGGAGCAGGGAGCAGAGGGCATATTCAGATTTTATAGCACCATGGCTCAGGATGTTGAATGAAATACAGTTATTTCATGTTTGAAAATGAAATGCATTTCAGAAAAACATTTAACTGTCCAACTGTGCAAAGATAAATGTTACTGTACTCACGACCATTCATATTTCTGTTTCTAGGTACTAACCACAGAGCCTCTGGGATACATGTAGCAGAATGAACCAAGTGTGTTTGGGCTTTCAAAACAGTTCAGTTAATGTATTCAAAGCTATTGTCATTTCTCTTGTCAAAGATGGCATTGTTAGAGCGAGCCTATGTAAACTCTCTTTCCCGCTGAGTAGACCATGTGGGAAAATGCTTATTTTGTTTTTTCTTACAAGAATAAAATTGCAATCTTTCAACAGAACATGTTGATCATGCCATCTGGCACATAATTTCTATGCTTAAATTAAGTTAAGAAATCAATGCAGTGTTGAAGGATATTATCCGTTTAACATTTTTTTTTAAACCTTCAAGCAATTTGAGAAAGTGGGTTAAAAAATAAGTTGTTTTCATTTCTGAGGATGTGGATTACATAAGTCTTGAATATTTTCTTACACATACATAGGGAGAAATTATAATTTATAAGCAGATATCTCTAGCCCCTTGGGTTTCTTCTCCTGAAGTTGTTGTGGGGAACTCTATGGAAAGGTAAGTGTTTGGAAATGACCACCTACTAATGGGCATTGTGAGAAAATTCGTGTATAGATTTGTCCTAAGAACTTATCTAGTGTCTGCACTATTTTCAGGCTTTCTTTTTTGCTTCATTTCTGGGGGGTGGGTCCAGGGGCCTCCAGCCATTGGGTAAGCACTTTCCCACAGAGATACAGTCCAGCGGGTAGACTTTTCTTTGGTAGGTAATTTATGAATCCAGGTTGTTGTTCACAGTTAAGGCACTGATAAATCGAATACATACAAATCATGTCATGTCATTTAACTTACCTGGCAAAGTCAAGTAACTCAGAAGAAGAGTGTGGAAGTGAGGTGTGTGTGTGTGTGTGTGTGTGTGTGTGTGTGTGTGTGTGTGCACGCTAGCAAGAGGACAATGTTGGGTGTCAGTCTTTGCTTTCTGTGCTTGAGGTTGGGCTGATCAGTGGGCTTGTAGATGCTCACTGCTGTGAGTTTTACAACGATTCGATTCGGGGGACTCTGGTCTTCACATTGTTCAGCACAAGCTTCTCTCACTGAGTCATCTCTCCAGCCATGAAGTGAGTTCTTTTTGAGCTTCAGAAAGGAGAGTGGCTTCACCAAGTTCTAGTTCACACATGCTCCTGCATCTAGGATCTTCCAGCTGGAAAGTGTGAGCAAGGAAAAGCCTTTGGCCAGTCCACAGCTGCTAAGACACAGTGGCTTGATTCATGAGAAGGCTGGTTCTAGGGAGCTCAAACAGATGCAAAAGTGTGGCAGGAAAAAAAAAAGAGCTTTGAACTGAAGACTCATGTGATAGAAAATGGAGGAAAAGATAAAAGCAAGCTAGACTTTCCACTTTCATTTCTTTAACTAGTTTTCATAAGTCACCTGAATGGCTAAACTTGAAGTTTTTCTATTTAACTAGTAATATATTTTTTTAAAGTGAGAAATAAAGAATGAGAAATTCGTATTTGAGGGGAAGGATTTCATCTAGAAGTCAGCCATCTGGAGTCTCATGAAAAACACAGCTATCTGAGTCTTTGTTGGCCACCTGCCTATTGATGTCATGGCACACCTGTGGATCTCCAGGGTGCCGGAGGACGGAAACTCAAGTGTTTTCACACAAGGGAAGTTTGAGAAGTGCACACAAGCATCAGAGTTAACTGAGCAACAGATCTGTAATACAGATGAAAGAAAAGGGCATTGGAACGTTTGCTTCAAGAACTTTTCATAATGATGATAATATTTTTGTGGCACTTTAGAGTCCTTGAAACTGGCTCCTATGAATTACATGCTACACTTTTCGCTAACCTCCTGGACACAACATAGAAAGACCTAGGGAGCCATAGTGGCAGATAAATTTGAGTCCTGTTGGAAAGGGTACATCTTGCCTGGCATGCATGCGTGCCCTCTCACTGTTTCACCAAGATAGACATCCTGGGTAACTGGAGACAGGGTACCCTTGAGTGTGGCAGCGACAGTTGTTTTTTTTTTTTTTTTTTTTTCTTTATTCAAGTTTTGCTCCCTGTGTCACAGAGCCCGAGACACACAGGACTCAAGAACAGGTGGACAGACATTGGCTGGCTAAAATGTGGGCTCCTGGAGATGACTCAACAAGTCAGGCTGCCAAGCCCGGTGATCTGAGTTTGATCCCCCCAAAACTATAGAGTGGAAGGTGAGGACCAACTCCCCAAGCTGTCTTCCAGCCTTCACATGTGCGTCGTAGTTATGGATCAAGTGCGCGCGCACACACGCACGAACACATACACCGTAAATGAACTTAAAAGCAATTTAAGGTACCAAAAGCTCCGGGAAACCACTTTGTGCTCTGCTGCCCTGCCTGCCGGCCATACTACCACAGACCTCTGACCATTCCTCTGTGCTTTGAAGGGCCCTAATACAGGGAGCGAGACAGACACAGAGAAACAAAGGCAGAAAAAGATTACGAAGGTAGAAAAGACCAAAGACGCATGTGCCACAGGCGTTGACACTGGCAAGCGTGATTTCTTCTTCTTTTTTTTTAAGTATGTTTTTTTCTATATATACTCACCACACATATATGCATACACACGTGTTTTATAGATGTGTATGCCTATTGAGTATATGCTCTGCTCTCTCCCATTCCACTTCCTCACCTCTTCTCTTCCCTTTGGTTCACAGTTGTTTCCTTAGACAGTCGGTTTTCCTTCCGCTTTCACATCATATGCACCCATATTTTTATGGCTCCATATAAAACCCAGGAACTACATAAGAGAGACAACACACAGTGTTTTTCTTTTGGAGATTGGCTTCATTCACTTAATATCTTCCGTTGCATCTGTTTTCCTGAAAAAAACGACGCAAGTTCATTCTTTATGGCTGAAAATTTCCACTGTGTGTATGCACCACATTTTCTTTATCTGTTCTTCTGTCAGTGGGCATTTAGGTTGGCTCCATACTTTAGCTAACATGAACTTCAATATGCAAGGATTTCTGCATCTTTGGAGTCCAGCAGGTAAGTACCTAGGGTGTAATTTCACAGTGCAAGTTTACTCCTGTAGGGAAAAATAAAAGTTTCTGAAACATTTCAGGATTTTCATGTAAGAGCACAGTGGTGTATGTGTGTGTGTGTGTGTGTGTGTGTGTGTGTGTGTGTGTGTGTGTGT
>NW_026594462.1:3791729-3815410 GCF_907164565.1 Psammomys obesus
GTGTGTGTGTGTGTGTGTGTGTGTGTGTGTGTGTGTGTGTGTGTGTGATTTCTCTGGGTGGACCCTTACCTGTCAGATCCTTTGGCAGTGGATCAGCAAGCCCGGTTGTTGTTGGAAAGAAGAAAGCCAATATGGGAAGTCACGGAGTAAACTCTCAGAGAATAACCGCCCATATTCATGAGCTCAGCTCAGCTGCATGAGGCCAAGCCAGCCACTGCCCCAGGGCTCAGAGTCGCTGCTGCTACTGCCATTGTCTGCTTTGCTTTTCCCATTTGTCTAACGGGAGCATTGGGGAAATCTTGAGTAGGAGAAATGAAAGAACTCAAATCAGAAGACTGAGCCCAAACTCCTTCTATCAGTCTCATTGCTGTGCTTCCCGATCCTGCTTGAGGCCCCTGGGCCCCCATGGCTGACTTGGTTAGCAACTACAAATACTGCCAGCAAGAAACAAAGAGACCCCAAAAGGATTGCGAGGCACAAGCTCAATAACTTCTAATAAAACGCTGGGTCTCACTTAGAGCAAGCTTCCTACCTTTTCAATATGAAGCATACGCTTTATGTACAATTTCCATGGCAGTTTACAGGTGTTAAATTAGGAACAGGGGTAGACTACAGACAAGGGAGAGCTCTAATGCAACACTACAGAGTTCAAACAAAGTGTGTTTCCTTTCCTATAAAAAGTATATTATGTTGGTGTCTGCAAAGTATCATGCAAATCAATCTTAATTTACTGTGTCCTTTGGCTCCTCCATAAAATGGTCTGGATATGCTATTTCTACATTCTGGCTATAAAGTTCTTCATAAATTGGGCCATATTACATTTTTTAATATGTAGAATGATTTGCCTAGAATGAGAGTCTGTATGCAGAAATACTGCAGGCAGACGAGCCTAGCTCTTACCAGTCCCCAAAGTGGTCTGAGTTTTTTGGTGCACTCATGTCACTGAGGCATAGAGGACCAGTAGGTGGGGGCTTGGACCCTTGTAGCTGCCTCAGGTTTTCACCATCAGGAGTCTAGACTAGCCTTGACCCAGCTCTGCAGGGCTACACACTGTCAAACTAAACACTCACTTTGCACGAATGCACCTGTGGGCTAAAATGAAGGAATGGGATTGGAGGTGGTCACTGGTGGGTGAGCTTGGCAGCTCAGTTGTATGCCTTGCTGTGTGTGGCTTGGCTCTGTTCCAGAAGTCCATCTTTTTGCCTTTTTTTGGCAGAATCACACCCCCCCTTTCTTTCAGAGGTTTTAGGACAGTGAAATAGGAATCATGAGATACCATTTTCAGATAATTGGTAGATAAGCATCCAGACCAGAGAGCTCAGGGCACCGCTATTTCTGTTCCTACTGAGTGAAATCCTGGGGAAGCAGAAACTTCTCTTAGGGCTAGAACTATGATCAGGGGAGTGAGGGAGGCCACCCAGGCCTCCTCTGAGAAGTTTGTGTAAGAGTCTATGTATGTGCTCATAGGCTTTCTCCATTTCAGGACAGTCAAATCACCGAGACCACCCCTCTGTCTTTTACCACAGGATGAAGAATTTTCAAGCTTTTGTTATCGGGCTGATTTGCGGCTGAGGAAGAGCAGCAATGTGGCATTCGGAATTAGCATCTTCAAACTTTTTTCTTTTCCACATTCCAAGATCTTTTTTCCTTAGCTGGGGGGAAGGGGGAGACCAAAGAGGAATAGGAAAACAAGTTCCTGTTTTTATTCCAACATAATCCCTAATATCCTTTCTGGGTGCCCCTCCCGGGGCAAGTTGTTTTTAAAAAGAAAATATCCGTTAAGACAGAGCGTGTCTCTAGGGGAACGTTCAAAAATCATTTGGTCTCCTGGTGGGAGGGACCACACTCTGAGAAGAGATCACAATCTGCCCCTTTCTTTAAAACCCACGAGGTGTTCTTGAAGTGGTTAATAATAATAAACGAGATAAGGGAATCCAGGTGCATAGGGGCTTGGGCAGCAACAGCCTCTTGTCCTCAGCTAGGTGTTAGGCAATTTGCAGAGCAAAGCTGGGCAAATTTCTTAGGTCACAGCAAAGGCGCATGCACCTTTCCCAACATGTGCTTCTGTTTACCTTCCGTCAGCATGCCCGGACACCTGGGCTAGCCCAACCACATTGCATGCTGGCCCCTTCACGTGCCAACTCCGGGAGCTCCCGCTGTTGTTTCACCTGTGGGAGCACATGGCAAAATGGGGCTCCTCGGACCTGAGTCTGAAACCTAACACTATCAATCCTGATCTTTGAGTTTTGGAAGAAGAAGAAGAGGAGATGGGAGGATAACAGTGATAACCGACAATAGGTAAACAGAGCTCGGGGTACAGCTCAGCGCTGCAGCACGCAACTGGCTTGAGGGAGGCAACCACTTGTTCCACCCCTGGTACAAAAGCAAGGAAATGAGAGTCAGTAGATACACAAATGCTTGCTAGGTTAACACAAGCTGACTGTGGCTACCGTGAAAAGCTGGAACAGGAGCTGTTACCGCCAGCCAATTTCGTTGTTCCAGATATACTGTGTGTCTTAGTTTGACCTCTGATGTGCTGATTAAAAGCAACGTGGGAAGAAGGGACTAATTTGGCTTACACTTCCAGGTCACAGGCCGTCACTGAGGGAAGTCAGGAAGGTGCCCGAGGCAGGAATCTGAAACGGAAACCATGGAGGCCCTGAGGCCCTGTGCTTGCGGTCTCATTCCAAGGCTTGCTCACCTGTCCGTGTTTAGCCAGCCTTCTTACAACCCAGGGCCCGCTGCCTAGGTATGGAATTGCCATCCTGCAACAACTAGCCACCAAGACAATTCTCCCTTCTCGTGCCCGTGGGCCAATCTGATCTACACAATTTCTCAACTGAGGCTTTCCTCTCAGATAACCCAAGGCTGGGTCAAGTTGGCAATTCAAGCTAGGCTAGCTAGGGCAGTTGTGATTATTTGTTATCCACCAGGCACCTTGCTGGGTCATGCACCTCTATCGTTCTGAGGGAGGACAATCAGACACCATTGTCATATTCTGGAGAAAGAACCAGAGGCTTTGAAAGATGGTGTAACTTGTAAAAGGTCAATGAATTAAGTAGGCACTTAATCCCAAGCATCTAGTCCGAAAGTCCCAAGTCTGAACCACTGGGCTAGTGTCTGGACAAGGGGAGACCTATCACATAGTATGCTATGTTTTCTTTCTCTAACATTTTAATTAAAATATAAATAATTGTGCACATTGTTTATATCTTGATATACTTTGGTAATGATAAAGCAGAGTATTTAGCACAATTATCATCTCATACATTTGTCATTTTCTTATGAAACTATCCCAGCATTTCTCTTCTACCTACCTGAAAATTCATAACACGTTACTGTTAATTATATCACCTTATGTGCAATAAAACTATCTACTTATAGTGTTCTATTTGGTGACTAGCCTGTTCCCATCCTACATCCATGCAGCTCCTGGAAACCACTGTTCTACTCTGTACTTTTATGAAGCTAGATCTGTCCCATATCTGAGCAGTGGCCGACAGTATCTATCTTTCTATGACTGTCTTAATTCCATGAACACAATGCTTTCATGTCCATCTATGTTGCTATGAATGACAGAACCTCATCCTTTCTCTGGCTAAAGAGTGTTCTATCATATATACATACATTCCTTTAGCTTTTCGATAGAGCATAAGGGAATGTCACAATTTTTAACTATTTTTTATCTTTATTTTTAAAATTGTGTGTGAGTGTGTGTGTGTGTGTGTGTGTGTGTGTGTGTGTGTGTGTGTGTATGACTATGCAGGTAACACAGGAGGCCAGAAGCATGTGAGTCCCCCTGATCTAGATCTGGAGTTACAAGCAGTTGTGAAGTGGGTTCTTGGAACTAAATATGGGTCTGCTAACTGCACAGGCATCTTTCCTAACTGGTATGTATCTATTCTTATTTTTTATTAGGAAAAAAAGAATCAGCCAATCGTCTACTTCCTGTAATTTGGTTCTGCTACCACCTGCCTTCTGTAGGCCTCAGGAGACTCCCAAGTGCTTAGGAGAATGAGAACTGTTCCCCTAAGCCAGTTCTTCATATTGAGGCCCAAATGACAACTATGACAGTGATTGGGAAAGACACTTCACTGGTCTCTTTCTAAAACGTCTCCACAGATTCCTTCTCAATAGGCCCTCACCTCCAACCCCGTGACTCTCAAGTGCATCCCCAGGTCTCTTTGTCCCAGCCACACCTGTGCCTTCACAGAGTGCCCCCAAGAGGCTGCCTGAACAAGTTCATCTCCAATTTCCTTGTAGGCCTTTAGATTTCTTTATAGTACTGAGATGAAATGTTTTTATGTCATGAAGTGTCATGTATTTGTTTGTTGGCTGACATTCTTCTCCATTAAAACAAGACCTTTGTGGAAATGACTTTGTTCATTTTAGTCACAGCCATTATTTCTGATTTCCCAAGATGGATCACCAAGTACATGCTCTAAAAAAGAAAAAGAGTATAAATGAATGGCTCAAATGAACAATTATTTGCTTGAAATAGAATAAAAGTAGGTTTGTAAATAAAAAGGTGAGATTTAAAGACAGATATTAAAAAAATGAGGCATCATGAGAACAAACATGCAGACATGTGTGTGACACACACAGAGATAGAGAGAGAGAGGAGATACAGACATATGCATGTAACAACAATTAATGAAAAAGAAGACATACATTCCAAAGAGAGCTAGCTAGGATACATGGGAGAATTTGGAAAGAGGGAATGAAAGTGTGTGTGTGTGTGTGTGTGTGTGTGTGTGTGTGTGGTGTAATTATAATATAAAAATTATTTTAAAAGAAATGATAGTACAGTTAATGTGCTGAAAATGACAGAAATCAAAAAAGCATATGATAATTCCTCCTGTGGACAGACAGTACATTTCCTATAAATAGTTAAAAGCAAAAGGATGCTGTTATCTGAATACTTCACATAGAGAGCAAGATTTTTATGCAAAATGATCTCGGGGTCGTTAAAGACAAGCCCCGCCCCGCTGATGCTGAGCTTTCCTGGGTGCTGGCTGGGTTTGTGGGTTTGTTCCTGCGCTTCGCTACATCTTCAGACTCATCATGCTGTCTTCTGAGCTCAACAGGACAAATGACCGCTGATTGTCACACATGGATACTTTTGTTTTCTGCTTCTGGCTGACCTGACAGTTGAGCACCAGTTAACCGGCACCACCATCTTCTCCTCCTCCCTTGGGATGTGTCTATCATCCAATACCTGCGCTCTGCCAGCTGCCATCAGTTCAAGGCGTTGCGTCCGGATGAAGGCTGGAAGGGCACTGCTGTGAAGAAGCCAGTGCGCCCACAGAGAAGGCACAGTCACCTGCATTCTTCCTCATTGTTAAGCCCGCCGGAGACAGTTGTGATTGAAGCCAGAGTGCAGGGAAATAAGTTCAGTTTGAAATAGCCATGCACACAGGTTTTGGTTTTGGTTTTAAGTTGAGAAAGCAGGGAAACCACACTAATAATAATTGTTTTTAACTTTTAACGTTGTATCCCTGTGGGGACTGAGCTGTGGCAGTGTATGCTGGGTATGTACCCCATCACTGTGCTCAGGGATTTACTTTGTTTTGTCTATCTATAATCTCTCTCTCTCTCTCATCTGTCTTTACTTATCTGTTTTGGAGACAGAGTTTCTCTGTGTAGCCCTGGCTGTCCCTTAACTCACTGTGTAGACCAAGCTGGCCTGGAATGAGACTGGGATTAAAGGTATGTGTCACCGCTGCCTAGCAGAGTCTTACTGCCTAATCCAGGTAGGTCTTAAACTGAAGATCCTCCTGCCTCCACTGCCCAGTGCTGGGGTCACAAATGTACCACCACTGGGTACAAAATTTTAACTTTTTCATCATTTTGTTTTAATTTTTGAAATTCCACTCTTTATTTGTGTTTATGGGGGCGAGGGTGGGGTCCTTGTAAGGCTTACTATTGCTGTGATGAAACAGTATGACCAAAACAACTTGGGGAAGAAAGAGTTTATTTGGCTCATCACAGTCCATCATTAGAGGAAGTCAGGACAGGAACTCAAGCAGGGCAGGAACCTGGAGACAGGAGCTGAGGTAGAAGGAGTGCTGCTTACTGGCTTGCTTCCTCCTGGTTTATTTAGCCTGCTTTCTAGTAGAATCCAGGACCACCAAACCCATTGATGGCACCACTACTGTGGGCTGAGCCCTCTCCTGTCAATCACTAATTAAGAAAATGCCTGGTCACAAGCATGAGTTCGAAGACACAGTGGTCCTAGAGAAGTTAACATGTCTGTTGCCAGAAGCTGAATTTGTTGTAAAACCCACAGAGACCCTTGGAGAAACTGCATCTTGACTAGGACATGAAGCTGATCAGAGAGTATGGGCTGTGGAACAAACATGAGGTGTGGATGAACAGATTTACCCTGGCCAAGATCCACAAGGCCACCTGAGAGCTGTTTATGCTGGACAGAAAAGGACGCTTGGAGTCTTTCTGACCGCAATGTCCTCTGGGGCGACTCATTTGCATTGGGGTGCTGGATGAGAGCAAGATGAAGCTGGATTACCTCCTTGGCCTGAAGACCGAAGATTTCTTGGAGAGGTGGCTGCAGACCCAGCTGGGCCTGGCCAAATATTTTCACCATGCTTTGTGTGCAAATCCACAAGCATCATATCAGGGTCTGCAAGCAGGTGGTGAACATCCCACTGTTCTTTACCAGTCTGGAATCCCAGAAGCACTTTGACTTCTCCTTCCATTCTCCTCATGATAGTGGCTACCCAGGCCGTGGGAAAGGAAGAACGTCAAGAAGGGCCAGGGTGATGGGTGCTGGAGCTGGTGATGATGAGGATGAAGATTAAATTAACACCTCCCTCGACTGACAATTGGCTAGTTTTCCAGTTGACTAATAAATTAGAATTAACACTTGGGGGGAAAAAACAAAAGAAAGAAAAAGAAAATGTCCTGCAGGCCTGCTTATACTGCCCGATCTAATAGAAGCATTTTCTCAATTGAGGTTCCTTCTCCTCAGCTGATTTTGGCTTGTGTCAAGTTGACATAAAACTATCCAGCCCAGGAGGTGGGGTGGGATGGGCACACATGTGGGATTCAGAAGACAATTTTTGTGAGTTGTTATTCTCCATCCACCTTGCGCATCCAGCTTAGGTCGCCAGGCTTACCAGCCACCACTTTTACCTGCCGAGACGTCTTGATGCTGAACATGCTCTAAGGTTTTACTTTATCCAGGAGAATCATGCTAACCATCAAACTGTGTGTTCTTTCGCAGGGCGGGGGTGGAATTCTGAGCTACTTTACAGCTGTGGAACTGATCAGTCTGTTCCAGGTCATGGGGTTTGGATCCCCCACCTGGGTTATGGGATGTAGCTGCATTTCATGTCACCAGTGACACATTCCTGGTCTGCTGAATTAGGATTCCAACCGCTCTGTTTGTTGTTCTTGCAGTGAATACGGATCCCTCAAAACACCACACTTTAACTTCTCATCAGGCTGAGGCTCTTCCGGAATTGGGGTTGCAATATTTATATTTCTATTTTGTTTTTTCAGGAGGTTTAGGGAAGATCCACTGGACGTTAAGGTGGCCCATAAGCTTGCTTGATGGAGGTTGTGGGTCAGTTATTACTGCAACACGGGGACCACACCGACAGTTGTAGCTATTGGATGCTCGTCAGAACAGATGTTTCTTCCAGTTGAGTAGATGAAGGGAGGCAGCATCCTTTTGTTCACCTGTTTGTTCATCCGAGTGTATTTAGGGATGCTGGAAGACCTGTGTGAGGTGCTCTTCCATAGCAGGGAGCTATCACTGCACGAACAAAATGATACACATCTTTGTACACACAGGGCTTACCTTCTGCTAGGTACATATCTCCCCTAGCCCGCATTTCCAACAGTACATTATGTAGGATGTGAGAGATATGTGGAGAAAGAGAGGAGGAAGTGAAGCCAGAGGTTAAATGGGAGTAGGGGAAAACTCACTGAAAAAGGCACATTTGAGAGAACACCCAAAGACATGAGTGGGTCTGCCATTCAGACATCAGGCTACAGTGTGTGCAATGCAGAAGAAACAGCAGGTGCTGAGACTCTGAGGCAGAAATATGTCTGATGGGTTTCAGGAAAATAATGAAAAAACTATGATAATGGAGTAGAGGTTCTTGCTTTAATAATAGCACCAAATGGCATTCCTCTTGTTTGCTTGTGTATGTGTTGTGGAGATCAGAAATCAACTTGTGGGAATCAGCTCCCCGCTGCTACCATATGAGCCCCAGGGATGGAGGTCAGGACCTTAGGCTTGGTGGCAAGTGCTGAGCCATTTGGCTGGCCACAGATCACATTTTAGATGAAGAGAATCAATACTGTAAATTGCAGCAGCTAGTTTGCTCTCTCTACTGGAAAGAGAGAGTACTGAATCTCATATTTCAAAGCTATTTCTTTCTGTACCAGTGTGTGGGTTGTCAGAGAGAATTCTTCATTAATAAGGCACCATTTGGGTGAAATATAAACTGAAACCAACTTTTAAAATTTTTACAAGCTTTTGATATTTGAATAGCTGCTGGTCTCTTCAGGGTTGTTGTTGGGGAAGTAGAACACATACTTTGGTAAAGAGCCACTGGCGGAAATATTTTTAATTTCCTAGCTTGGAATTGTTTTCAAAGATTGAGAAATTAAAAGTTTTGCATTGTGCTGACCAGTGATGTTGCACACCTTTAATACCAGAACTCTGGAGGCAGAGGCAAGGAAATCTCTATGAGTTTGAGGCCAGCTTGGTCTGCAGAGCAAGTTCTAGGTCAGCCAAGGTTACACAGAGAAACCCTGATTTAAAAAAAAGTAAAAAAAAAAAAAAAGAAAAAAGAAAAAGAAAAAGAAAAATGAAAAAGAGAAAAAGAAAATTTTCTTTTTTCTTTTTTTTCTTTTCTTTTCTTTCTTTTTTTTTTTTTTTTTTTTTTTTTTTTTTTTTGCATTGAATGTATGAATTTGAGTTTTGGGAGCTCTTGAACTTTTCCCAGCTGGCCCAATGTTGATGGAGAGCCATTGGCTGAAACTGACATGGGGACAGAGGACAGTGACAGAGCAGAGCATTTTAACTATTTCAACAAGTTGTGGCTAAGCATTTTCTCTGATTTTTTTTTCTCAAAGGTGATGAGGCAAAGGAGGTGTTGGAAGTAGCATTAAAGCATGTCCTCATGGTGACCTTATATTTATGATCTGTCAGATATGTCTTAGTTAGGGTTACTATGGCTCTGATGAGACACCTTTGACCAAAACAACTTGGGGAGGAAAGGGTTTATTTGGCTTATGCTTTCATATCGCTGTTCATCATTGGAGGAGGTTAGGGCAGGAATTTAAGCAGGGCAGGAATCTGGAGAGAGGAGCTGATACAGAGGCCATGGAGGGTTGCTGCTTACTGGCTTGCTCCTCATGTCTTCTTTCTTATAGAACCCAGGACCACCAGCCCAGGAGTGGCACCACCTAAATGGACTGCCCCCCCTCATCAATCACTAATTAAGAAAATGTACTAAAGGCTTACCCACAGCCGTATCTTATGGAGGCATTTTCTTAATTGCGATTCCCTCTCGTCAGATGACTTTAGCCTGTGTCGAGTTGATATAAACTATCCAGCACAATATTAGCTCTGCTTTTCATGGGAAATGAAGATTATTTTCTAAACTGGAATTAATCATGGTATTTCAACATGGTTTTGACGTCAGTAGTTATTTGATATTAAAACAGAGAATTTTATTGAAAGAATTCATGCATAGTTAAAAAAAAAACAAAATTACAGTGAGCTCCCATGTATCCAACTGCCTAGCTTAATGATATCACCTCTGTGGCTTCCTATCTGTGCCTTTCTCTATTCATCACATTCCTCCTGACAGGAAGTAACCCTGTTCCTCAGCTTGCATTTCCAGACTCTGATCTATAGCAGACAGATCCAGGTTTTGACTTCTCTCCATTAAAGTTGAGGATCCAGGCCTCCAGGCTGGGCATGTAGCTCCTGGCAAACTCAGCTTCAGAGCCTGAGCCCTTTCTGGAGAGATTTTTGTTCTGGCTCCTGAGGAATTCTGCCCTTCCTGCCAGCTCAGTCATACACAGTACCCGGTTTCCCTCCCCTTCCTCATTTTCCTTTGTAATGCCCCAGAAATGGTTTTTCTGAACATCTAGTGTATCCTACTTTATATTAGATTTTCAAATCACACGCTTTCGGAATAATAACCAGTTCTGGAAGAAAAATCTCGTAATAGCATAGGTGTCTTATACGGCGTGCACTTTCTTAGACTACACGGCTCTGATAATTTCAGGAGTGAGGAAGGCCAGCAAGCTGCCGAGCGTTCAGGTCAGCCCAATGCTCTTGTTCTGAGTTGAGGAAAAACAAGAGGTTTCTAATAACGTTATGGTGTGGCAAGCAGAGCGCTTAAACGCACTGAGAGAAAACTATTTTAAAGTAACGTGCTGTTCTGGTGCCTATTTAATGACAACATCAAAGCAGAGCACTCAATTATTTGCTTTCCTTGATATAACAAATAGAGTCCAGGAACTTTACTTGTGGTATTTTTTTTCTATCTATGCCAATTTTCCACCTCCTGTTAACACTCTAGTAATTCTAACCCAGAGCTGTGGTGCTGTCACAGGGATCTTAGTTACTCAACGGGCAGAGGCAGGAAGACGCTTTGAGGCCGGGAGTTCAAGGCTAGCCTGGTAATACAGTTTGACCTCTGAAGACAAGTAAGTGAACAAACCAAGTCAATAACCTTATTGTTTGAAAATAGATCTGTAGCTTATCCATCTCAGCACAGCTCTCATTCTCCTTTGCTCTTCTGTTATTCTGCAGTGCCAAGGGTGGAAGCCAGGGCCTCACTAGAGCTGGGTAACATGGAGCTGCTTCTTTCTGGCTGGAGACTCATCATCATGCACGAGTGACTGTCATACGTGACCTAAATACTGCATTCAGTCAGAATCTATTCAGTGAGCCCTGTTCTTTTTTTATATAATAATTTTTATTTTTTTATATTGATCACAGGTTATTTACTTTGTATCCCAGTCATAGCCCCATCCCCCATTCCCTCCCAATCCCACCCTCCCTCCCTCATCTCCTCCCTGCCACTTTCCAAGTCCATTGATAGGGGAGGACCTCCTTCCCTTCCATCTGACCCTAGCTTATCAGGTCTCTTCAGGACTGGCTGCAATGTCCTCTTCTGTGGCCTAGCAGGGCTGCTCCTCCCTCGGGGGAGAGATAGTCCCTGTTCCCCTTATTAGGGAAACCCCCTTGGATGCTAAGCTGTCATGGGCTATATACGAGCAGGGGTTCTAGGTTATATCCATACATGGCCCTTGGTTGGAGAAACAGTCTCATAAAAGACCCCTGTGCCATGATATATTTGGTCTTGTGGAGCTCCTGTCCTCTCTAGGTCTTTCTAACTCCCTCTTATTTCATGAGTCCCTGCACTCTGCCAAAGGTTTGGTTATGAGTCTTAATATCTGTGAGCCCTGTTCTTAATTTATCAAGGAAGATTCTCTGGGATCTCCTTCCAATAATCATTTATGTGTATACATATATATGTAAAATTTTGTTTGTTTGTTTGTTTTTTGAGACAGAGTTTCACTTTGTATCCTTGACTATCCTAGAACTTGATCTGTAGAAGGGGATGACCTTGAACTCATAAGAGATCCACCTGCCTCTGTCTCTGGGATGCTGGGATTAAAGGGGGATGCCACCACTGCCTAGCTTATTTGGTGAGCCCAGTTTTTAATTTAATTTAACAAAGAAGTTCTCTGGGGTTGGGTATAGTGGCACATGCCTTTGATCCCAGCACTCAGGGAGGCAGACGCAGGCAGATCGCTGCTGCGAGTTCGAGGTCAGCCTGCTCTACAAAGCAAATCTAGGACAGCCAAGGCTACACAGAGAAACCCTGTCTCAACAAAACAAAACAAAACAAAACAAAACAAAACAAAACAAAAAGAACTTCTCTGGGATTTCCTTTCTACAATCATTATTATATTTCTATTCATTTCTTCTGCCACATACAGTTGGTTTGTTTTGAATTGTTCAATAATACATTGTATAAATAGAAAAGTATCAGTGCCTCTGTTTTCTTATCATTGAATATTTTGGCTGTTTTAAGTTTTAACTTAAAAAAGTGTGTGTGCTTGTGTGCATGCTTGTGCATGAGTGTGCAAAGCTGTGTGTGTATTGGGGGGGCCAGAGTGCAACTTGGAGTTCATTCTCCAGAACGCTTCTTACTTCCTTTTAGAGAGGGTCTGCCATTGGCCTGAAGCTTACCAATTACACTAGGCTGGCTGGCCAATGAGCCCCAGGGACTGTTCTGTCTCATCCCCCTAGTACTGAGATTACAAGGGCACACCAGCATGCTGGTGGCATTTGGGGAATTGAACTCAGGTCCTCGTGTAAGGTGGTGCTATATCAGCTGAGCCATCCCTAGTCCAGGGTTTCACGCTTATGGACAGTGCTGGTGCCCATGTACATGCGCCCCCCCCACAAACACACGCACACATGTGCCCAAGCACAGAAATAAAATAACATGGTATAGAGTGGGAGATAGAGAGAAAATTTTATCTCAGTTTTTTAAGTTGATGGCTAATTGTCTCATAATCATTTATTGGTTAGCTTCTAATTTTCCCACTGACACATCTTCAGTGTCACTTGCACAACAGTATAGTGCTTATATGGAAATAAATCATTAAGTAATTGCTCCAAAGCGTAAGAGTGGGGATGCTAGTAATTTTATAGCAATATATATATATATATATATTTTGTTGTTCTACAATCTTAAGTTTGTTGTCTGTGTTTTTGGTTTTTTTTTTTTTGTGATATCTTCAAAACATCCTGTCTTGATTTTTAATTTTTCCAAACATTACATTAGTTGACTATTGAGTTTATTTTTTACTTTTTATTTATTATTTATTACAATGTATTCACTTTGTATCCTCGGTGGTAGCCCCCTCCCTTGTCACCTCCCAATCCCACTCTCCCTCCTTCTCCCACTATGCCCCTTCCCTAGTCCACTGATAAGGGAGGTCCTCCTCCTCTTTTATCTGACCCTAGTCTATCAGGTCTCATCAGGACTGGCTGCCCAAGGGTGCCTGCAGAGATTGATGCTCCAGCCAAGGACCATGCACTGAGAGGACTTAGACCCCCCGGCTCAGATGTAGCCCCTAGGCAACTTAGTCTCCAGGTGGATTCCTAGTAAGGGGAACAGGGGCTGTCTCTGACATGGACTTAGTGGCCAGCTCTTAGATCACCTCCCCCTGGGAGGGCAGCCTTGCCAGACCTCAGAGGAAAACAATATTGCAATATATATTTAAGTTTTTATTATTAGCTGTTAATGTTCATATTTTGGTATGCCTAGTCTATAAATCAAAATTTATCATGAGTGTATGTGTATATATGCCTATATTCTATATGTATACTTCATACATGCACACACACACACACACACACACACACACACACACGAAATATGCTCCAAGACTCCAGTGAGTATCTGAATGTCTGAACTGTGTTTCAAGTGTGTTCAACTTATGACCCACAGACTGCATGCATCTCAGCATAACTGCAAACGTGGCCCAACACATTTAACAATACCTCACCATACTTCCCTTCGACTAATCCATCGACTAATTTGTGTTGAAAATTGTACTATAATCTGCTCCTTTGTCTCATTTGCTAATTATACAAATCCATCACATTTCTCTGTATGCTTCAGTCATTTTCATCTGTTGTGTGTTGTTTTGTTGTATCAGAGGTTTCAAAGGATTTATTTGGGCTGGAGAGATGGCTCAGCCATTAAAGGCTAGGCTCAAAACAAAAAAAAATGTAAGAATTTCTACATCCATTTTTCTAGAATGGATATTTGGGCTGTTTCTTATTATGGACCTCAACATTCTTCTTTGCAAAAATATCTAGTTCAAAGAGTTTCCCATGGATTATATATCAATATGTATATATAAACACAGTAGAGAAAATGTGTGACATGTGATAAATATCTAAAAAGGTTGCTATTATTGCTATGTCTTGGTCATGTCTGATTTGCCATAGTGTGGTTGGAGGTCATGTTCCTTCACTTTCTACTTCCAGGACCTTCCACAATAGCAATGAGTGCCTGCTGTCTTTACTTAATGAATGAAAAGTTAAAGAAGGAATCAAAATGTTTAATAGTTTGATGTATACATTCTAAATAGTATCTTCAGCTTGCAGACAAGGTAACAGAAAAACTGCATTAAAAAATACCGTGGCTAAGGTGAGGGGTCTGCTATCTATTTTCACAGCTCCCCTCAACTTACATGTCTATTATTCTCTTTATGTTTTCAAGCCTGGCGTGTTCAAGCTTTCCTTAGAGCAGTAGAGACAACTGGACACTCTTCCTTCTACTTAGGGGCATCCTGCAGTGACATGGATAGGCAGAAGAAGGGACAAGATTTTTGGGTTTCACAGATAACCAGTGCAAACAGGAGGTTGAGAAGGAGGCAGTCTGGGCATCCTTGGTAGGCATGTGAATATATCAGGCAGCTGAGAGAGCCTTCAGACGTGGATGCAAATTAGGAGCATCGGTTTGCCAACTGTTGCTTTGTGGTATGTCATTGACTATGTAGGCATTTGAATTTGACTATATTTGATTGACTCAGAGGTCCAGCTCTGCTTTTCGACAGGGAAACCTATAAGAACAGAAAAGTTTGCCTCAGAGATTCTTTGTGGAACACTCAGAGCTATATGCTTTGTGTGTGTGTGTGCGCGTGTGAATACATCAAAATATTGCCTTTAAATTAATGATGGGTTGTCAGTGTGCTGAGTGCCAACTGTCTGTCATCCCCTGCACCCCAGTGGGAAACTGGAAGGAGAAGAAAGAATTGTTTTTGGGGGTACAGTGAGCCTGCCCCTCTGGGATTGTTTCTGAAAGCTGACTGCAGCTGCTTTGCCGACCTTTCAACCATACAACAGATAAAATTAAGTGATTTTTAAAACGGAAATGTTCTGTATAGAGGGGAAAAAAACCACAGAAAACTGACATTGCTGTTTAGAAATCAATTTATTTATTTGTGCTGTCTTACAGTTCCCCAAAACTTATTATTGGAAAATTTCTGTTTCTGTAATGTAATAGCAAATGTTGTTATTATTATAATTATAAAATCTTCCCCCCTTTTACTATCACAATAGTTTGAAGTGGGTGAAGCATCTGGCTCAGTGTTTGAGAAGTGGTTGTTTCATGGCTAAATTGACTTCAAATTCAGCAGCCACCAGCTTTGCCAAGGATTTACTTTGAACATTTCAATGACAAGTGACAAAGTCCTCATGCTTGAGTGTTTTCTGATGTTGAGTCACATCCAGAGAACTTGGGAAAGAGGAAAAGAAAAAGAAACCCCGCTGGCCACTCTTGATGTTTGTTTCCATGCTACACGTACGGTTTCTGCCAGATGTTCACATTTCATCTTGTCTGAATAAAAGTCTTTCTTACTTGAGAATGTCAATATCATTTAACAGCAAAAGCAATATAATTACACTATTCAATAAATGTTTAACCGGAGACAGACATTTCCAACTTACAGGGAACTTACCAGAGTGGACCTTTTAGCAATTTAGTAGTTAAATTAGTTTTTTTTTTTTTTTTTTTTTTTTAAGAAATTCCAACATCTGGTGAGCAGTCTCTAATTTCTAAAGTTTGGAACAAAAAGCCACTGCACAAATTCATCGCTATGAACAATTTGCTAGTTGTTTACCTTAATGCCAATCTTGCCCCTGTACCAGACAAATATATTTCAAACGTGTTTTCAAATTCAGATTTCTGGGCATGAAATTAATGCCATTCCATTCGCCAACTATCGTCTGTGTTTTGAGATGTCACTATTCTCTTGGGGAGTAGAACCAGTCATGTTACAGAAAGATGACTTAATGGTCATGCCTTTGACTGTTGTTTGATACCGCTGGGTACTCACTGGAGGAGGGATGGAAGGGTGGAGTGGGTTATCTGCTTTGCCTCAGGTGATAGCTTCAGGTGATAGTCTCTTTTCTGTGTTTGGAGAGTTTGAGAGCATAATAAGCAATCTTACGTTGTAGGTCTTTTAAAAAGCCAATAAACTCCCAAAAGAGTGTGCAGCTCTTCCCAGGCTTGTCTGCAGTCAGCAGTACAGACAGACTGAAGTACTTAGGTTGTTCTCTATTTTAATCAAGTTGCCAAAACCCTCCTCCTTTTCACTTTCTTTCAAAAGTAGTTTTTTTATGGCTCAGTTAATTCCCATGCGTGATTTACCCTGACAATGTTGAGCCTCAGTTCACTTTGAAATACATGACATCAGACATTGACATAGATCAGGGGTCAAAACTCAGCTCTTCATTAGAGTAGCTCCTTGCACTGATTAGGTATATTGGTCCTAAGGAACATGGGGTGTGCACACATTCACAGCACGTGTCCCCCAAGAAGCTACTTGAACTTCCAGGGATAAGACAAAGCTTCAGCTTATGGATAAGAAAGTAAAGATGAAGGAGCTTGCAAGCCGTCCAGGAAGGCTGCTTTTTATTTGCCCTTCCTGGAAGGCCTGGTGAGCGTCACCATCATTTGCTATTCCAATGGATCAGCCCTTAACAGTGCACTTTCCTCTACGCCCAGAAGTACAGGGACACTTGTATATTCATAGATACAATGCATGTATGTGGTTTCTAGAAGACTCATTTTGAAACAAGCGCCATTGCAGGCACAGAATTTGAAATTTTACTTTCTTTGGAGCAGAATTAGACTTTTTTTTTTTTTTTTAACTGGAAGATTTTAGTAGAAGTGTGCTCTGATAGGCTGCTTGTCCTGGAAGAGGAGATGGCCAAGGACAGTAACAGATTCTCACGGTATTGTTGGCCAGGCTTTGTTCCACAGGCTGGGTCATGCTTGATACATGCATTTGCTGGAAGGAATTTCTGCATGTCACAGTGAAGAGGGAAGTTGAAGCAGCTTAGGGAAATAACCTTAAATAAAAGAACTACTTAACTGGGACTCTAAGTGGGCCAGGGATGTCACTCAGCATGCACTGGGTCCTGGGTCCAAGCCTGATGCTGAAAATGTGACAAGCGACTTTACTGTTCTTCTGAGAACTGTGTAACCTTTTGCTCACAAGTCCCTAGAGAACATTCTAGTTTTCATTCTTGACTTCTGTGAGTGGGTTGTTAGCCAAAATGCCATGCCATCTTTAAACCACACTCAGACTTCTTATCTTCTGGTTTAAAGATGGCATAGCATTTTGGCTAAGGTGTCCAGTAGGGATGCACTTGCATACAGGTTACAAATAAGTCACGGGGAGAGCAAGTTTGGGTCTGGAGTATTGGTCCAAACCATATAAATTAAAAACTCAGTCAGTCTCTAGCCTATGATGCTAGTAGGAGGTGGGGGAATTTTTAGGGGGTGAGCCTTAAAGGGAGGGAGTTAAGTCTCTGGTGGGGTGGTGCCCATGAAAGGGATGTTAGAGTACTGGCCTTTCCCTCCAGGCAACATCACTGTTGCCAGGTCAGCATCATTGTTCTTTTTCCTCTTCCCGCAGGTCCCCCAAAATAGAACAACCTCCACAGGCTGAAACCACAAAACCAACAAACCTCTCTCACTGTCTTTCTTATTATTTCATGGGTGTGTACACTATATCCTAATCACATCAGCCACTACTCCTTTCTCTTTTAAATGAGCTTATCTCTGGCATTTTCTCACAGTGACAGAACACAAAAAAAGGACAATATAGCAGGTAATCCAAAGACACAGCAAGATTTGCTGTAGGGTGTTGTCCTGCTGCCGTGGAGGAAGGCAAGATGTCTTTTGACATATTGCGATAGGGATGGGTTGGGAAGCTGTAGAACAAGGTTTATGGTTACAGTTAGACTGGAGAGCTTCATTCACTGAACTGCGTGGTGAACATATTACAGGATAACATATTGTATATTCCAAAACAACTAAAAACAGACTTTAATATTCTAGCCTCATGCCAAAAACAAAACAAAATAACAACAAAAACAAAAAACAAGAAAGATAAACCGGGAATCTTGAGGTATCACTTAATGGTAGAGTATTCAGTCCTCAGACCTGGAAAGAAAAAAAAAACAAAACAAAACAACCAAGATCAGTTGGTAAAGTGATGCACAAGTTCATTAGCTTGATTGACTTTCCATATTACTCATATACAATTGATTGAATACCCATTGCATCCCATGGACACACATAGTGAGTGTTTGTTCATAAAAAAAACAAACAAACAAAACCAAAATGCATATTTCCTTTCTGTGTTGAAGTTCTTCGTAATTTAGGTTGCAGGCCATTGGCAGCCAGCACTCCACTGGCAGCCTTCCAGCCAACTGAGGCTTCATTTCCCGTGTGGACAAACGCAACGACTTTAATGTTGTCTTTGAGATTAAACATTGCTTACTGGAGTAGATTTATATTGCCAACAAACAAGAGAAGGATTATACACAAAGATGCCGAGAATGTGGCTCTATTTGAAGAAGCTGATGTCTTTTGGGGTCTTCTTTTACATGATAAGCATGCATAAGCATGAGTTAATGTTCTTATCACGGCCACTATCATTTCATCAGAAGGTGTCTTGTCAAACTATGAAGCAGGAGAGACACATCTGCCAGTTACGGAGAATCACCCTCTGAAGTTAACTAGCCTGCAGATCCTCCAAGGATTCTGATTTTATTGGTTGGGGATTTTCAGAGCTCTTGGGTGATTTAAGGTACAGCTGAGGTGGACTTCAAGAAGAATAATAATTAGAGTTTGTGTCAAGAACAGAGAGTAGGAAAGAGAGAAGAATACAAGGAATTGAACAACTATTCCGTTTGTAGGATATTTTTTTGTTGTGATGGGGTCTCTGAAGATGGAGTTGCCAATGTTTAACAGAAACACAGCAATTACAAATAATCATGGGAGCCTCATCGTATTTCCTGTTTTATCTATCCTCCATGGCTTCTCCTTCTTTTGCCACTGGTCTGACTAGATAGCTTGTTTTATAATCTAAGTCTTATTGTTTCTGATATCAATTTAATTAAGGAATGTACTACCCCTCTTTCTTCTCCTGCTCTCATTCCTCCATCCCCATTAAATTCTTTAATCCTCACTATTTCTCCCTCTTCTCCCATATTGAAAGATCCCCGGAGGGTATCTTCCGTCAGAGAGACCCCCTCCCAAGGATCAACGAGTCCATTCGGATGCAAACAGCAAGAGGCTTTTATTTTGATACACAGGTACCCGGGGCAAAAAGTCTTTCGGAAGACTTCCGCGCCCCCTAGATGGAAAGCTGGGGTTTTTATAGGGTTTTAGGGCAGAAGCACTGATACAGAAACGAGAGGGCATGGTTACAGGGGGCTGATTGGTACGTTTACACGAGACCACAATTTGCGTCAAAGTTTGGCAGGGGCACCAAGATTCCAGGAGCTGGGTGGTCAAGGGGGGTAGGATGACCCCTTGACGTGGCCCGCCACCTGTTATTTTGTTTTTCCCTATCTTAGCTGAAACAGTCTCACAGATATCTATGAGAGTGATTAACACAAACTGTTTTTAGTATGACTGGGGCAGCCTGACCACAGATATCCCAAGTGGGTGACACAGCTAGGATTTCTCAGTAATTTTCCAGTTTCTCATCTGGCCTTCAGAGTTTTACAAAACAGTGGTGTCTCACAAAATGGCATTAGCTATGTTTAACTTAGTGTGAGGCTGGGGTCTTTCAATATCACATGTATTCTACAATCTCCCCAATCATATAGTTTTAATTGGTGATAAGAGAGTAGGCTTTTTCATCTACCTTCATTTGGGTTAACCTACCCCATTCCCCTTTTCTCTCCAATACTTGAATGCCCCTTTCTGCTTATGCCATTTTGCCCTCATATCTCACCTCTCTGCTTTTGTTCTAAGAATAATTTACTTCCTCCCCTCCCTTAATGCATACTATCCAAGAGCCCTTTCGGTTTCCTGGCTTCCACTTGACCTCTAAGTCAAACACTGAAAACTGAAAATTTGATGCTAGGATCCCCATATGAGAAAAAAACATGAGACATTTGTCTTTCTGAGCCTGAGTTACCTCACACAGTTTAATTTTTCCTGTTCTAGCTATTTACCTGCAAGTTTAGTGATTTAATGTTTCCTTACATTTGATTAATATTCGATTGTGCACATGTAGGGCATTTTTCACATCCATTTATCTATTGATAAACACCAAGGTTGATTCTATTCCTTAGTTATTGTGAATAGAGCACCAGTGAACATTGGTGTGCAAGGGTCTCTGTAGTATATAACTGGGTCATGGCACTTTTATTTCTAGTTTTTTTTTTAAGACTGATTTCCAAGGTGGTACTGGTTTACCTTCTTGCATACAGTGTATAAGAGTTCCCTGTTGCCACATCCATGCCTGCATTTGTTGTTTGTGTTCATGATGATGGCCCTCTGACTAAGATGAGGTGGAATTCTAAAGTAACTTAAATCTGCTTTACTCAGACGCCCGAGGATGTCAGGCATTCTAGGTGTTTGCCATCCATTTGTGTATTTCTTCTTTGGAGAATTTTCTCTTCATTTTTCACAACCTATCTTTCAAATTATGTTTATTTTCTTAATGTTTACCTTTTTTTTGGAGTTCTTTGTGTATTAGTTTTTTGTCGGTTTGATACAAACCTAGCCGTATCTGGGAAGGGGAAATCTCCATTGAGGAACCACTCCATCATATTGGCCTGTGGGCATGTCTGTGGAGCATTTCCTTGATTGGAGATTGATGCAGGAGGGCCCAGCTCACTGTGGGTGGTCCCACCCTTGCGCAGGTGGTTCTGGGAGATATAAGAAAGGTGGATGGCAGTGAGCATGGGAGAAAAACAGTAAGTAGCTTTCTTCCATGGCTGTTGCTTCTGCTGGAGCTCAAGTTCCTGCCCTGACTTGAGTCAATGATCAACTATGATTGGAGTATATAATCCAAATAAACCCTTTCCTTCCCAAGTTGCTTTTGGTCTTTTATTATTATTATTATTATTATTATTATTATTATTATTATTATTGAAACAGAAACAGAAAGCAAACTAGGATGGGTAAATAGCCAGCAAAGATTTTTCACCATTCAGTGGGCTGTTTATCCACTCACTTTATGTTCTTTGCTGTACAATTTTTTTTTTTTTTAATTTTTATCTTCAGAGACTCCTTACCTGCACCTATGGGAATACTCTTTATTTTTCCCTCTGGCAGTTTCAGGGTAGCAATCTTACAATGAGGCCCTCCGTCCACTTGGTGTTGAGTTTTACTATGGTGAGAGATGAGGACTTAGTTTCATTGCTCTGCATGTAAACATCCATCTTTCCCTGTGCCATTTTCTGAAGATGTTGTCTTTTCTCCAATGTATATATTCTTGTCATCTTTGTCAAAGATCAAGTAGTTGTTCTGACTTCTATCAGGGTCTTCTGTTCTGTGCCTTTGATCTATGTGTCTGTTTTTGTGCCAGTGTTATGCTGTTTTCATTACTATGGTTCTGTAGTCCCGCTGAAATCAGGGTGGTGATAACTCCAGAGCAGTATTCGTTTCGTTCACCATTTTGACCAGGGTGAGATAGAATCTCAAGGTCGTTTTAGTTTGTACGTTCTTGGTTGCAAGGATGTTACAACCTTTAAAAATAAACACTGGCAATTTACACTTATGCTTTTGAGAAGTGTCTGTTGAGTTCTATAGACAATTTTGGACGGGTTGTTTGTTTTCTTGTAGTTTGTCGCGGTCTTTGTATATTCCAGACCAGTGGTTCTCAACCTTGATGCTGTGATCCTTTAATACAGTTCTTCATGTTGTTGTGACTGCCCCAACCATAAAATTATTTCCGTTGCTACTTCATAATGGTAATTTGCTATTGTTATAAATCGTGATGTAGGCATTCTTTTGGAGATAGGGTTTTCTAAAGGGGTTGAGACCCACAGGTTGAGAAACACTATTCTAGATGCTAATACTGTGTCAGATACAGATCTAGTGAAAGTTTTCTCCAGGCTGTCTCTTCACTCTGTTACCTGCTTCCTTTGCTGCACGGAAGCCTTTTAATTTCACTGGGTTCAATTTGTTGATTGTTGGCCTTATTTTCTGAGCAGCTGGAGTCGTAGTCAGAAAATGTTTATCTCTGCCTGTAACTTGATGTGTTTTTCCTTCTAACAGCTTCAGAGTTTCAGGACATACAATTAGGCTTCTGTTCCATTTGGAGTTGATTTTTGTACAGGATGAGATATGGATCTATGTTCATTCTTCAATATGTAGATATCTAGTTCCCCCAGTATAAGTCATAAAAGAGGCTGGAGCCTCACAGGCTTACTTGTGGATCTTCTACTCTGATTCATAGATTTACATGCTTGTTTTTGCGCATGCTTTTACTATGGTTCTGTAACATAATTTAAAATCAGATGGCTCCTTTAGCTTGTTTTCTCTTTCTTCTCCTCCCTCCTCCTCCTCTTCTCTACTGTTCAGGATTATTTTGGCCATTTGAGGTCTTTTGTGTTTTGAAAAAAATTTTAAGATTGCTTTTTTATTTTTATGATGAGTGGCACTAGAATTTTGATGAAGATTGCATGAAATCTACAGGCTGCTCTTGGTAAAAGAGCTGTTCTCACAATATGATTCTTGATTCTTCTAGTCATTGAGCACGGAAGGGGATGTATTTCCATTTCTAGTCTTCAGTTTCTTTCTTGAGTATCTTACAGTTCCATTTTGGTAGTCCTTTACTTCCTCCACTAGGTTTACTTAAAGGTATTTAATTTCTTGAGACAATTGTTGATGAGATTATTATTATTAAGTTTGTAATCACTGGGAAAAAAACCATGGACTCCACCCAATTATACTTAAAAGATTTATTGATTAGCTCTGAGCCCAGTTTGAGATTGCCATGCAGGAGGGTATGAGGAAGGACTTTTAAAAGGGAAAACTACATAAAGACCTCCAATATCTATGCAAGCAAGTAAAAGATGTTGTGTTCTGGCAAGTTAAGTGATTAAGGCAACTCAAAACAATCTTTGCTTATCTACATAAGCAAGTTACAGAAACAAAAGGCAGCTAGTCATATCATAATAAGTAGTCAGTCACAACTGTACATTTTTTTTTGTATTTTTTTCTTATCAGTTACATTTTATTAACTCTGTACCCCAGCCGTGTCCCGATCCCTCATTCCCTCCCAGTCCCTCCCTCCCTCCCTCCTCTCCACCGTGCCCCTTGCCAAGTCCACTGATAGGGGGGACCTCCTCCCCATTCATCTGATCCTGTTTTATCAGGTATCTTCAGGACTGGCTGCAAAGCTCTCCTCTGTGGCCTAACAGGACTGCTCCTCCCTTTGGGGGGTGGGGAGGCCAAAGAGCCAGTCATTGAGTTCCTGTTAGAAATAGTCCTTGTTACATTTTTAGGAAGAGTCACTGAGTCACAGTTACTGGGAACTTACTTTCAGGAACTGGAGTCAGAGACAAATGGCTGGTGGGTACCAATATGGATGTCTAGCATAAAATGGGTCATCCTTAGCCATAACATTGTTTTTCTTGTTTTTCACTCAGTGTATTTTTCATCAGTATATAGAAGGGCTGTTTTTGAATGTTAATCTTGTATCCAGCCACTTTGATAATATGTTTACCAATTACAGTTTTCTGATGGAGTTTGAAAAAATTCTTCCTTCCTTCCTTCCTTCCTTCCTTCCTTCCTTCCTTCCTTCCTTCCTTCCTTCCTTCCTTCCTTCCTTCCTTCCTT
>NW_026594462.1:3815420-3832804 GCF_907164565.1 Psammomys obesus
CTTCCTTCCTTCCTTCCTTCCTTCCTTCCTTCCTTCCTTCCTTCCTTTCTTTCTTTCTTTCTTTCTTTCTTTCTTTCTTTCTTTCTTTGTCTGTGTTTATCTGTGTGTGTGGTATATGCATACGAGTGCAGCTACCAAAGGAGGCCTGAGTTGTTGGATGGAGTTAGAATGGTCATGAGCTGTGTGACATGGATACTGGGAGCCAAATTGCCAGAGCAGTTTATGCTCTTCATGGCAAAACTCGAAAGTCCCCACTATAGGGCCTGGAGAGATTACTTTGTAGTAACCCTGACTCATTTGGAAGCATTTAAAAAGAAACATAGTACAAATTTCAAAAGAAAAAAAAATATTTTAGTCAGGATAGTTCACCCTGGTCTGGAACTCCTGATACCCCTGTCTTCACCTCCTCAGGTCTGGGGTGCCAAGCATGTGCCAGCACTCTTGACATGATGACAAATGTAAGGGTGTGCTTCCCACTGGGAAAAAAAAAAGTAAAGATGTTTTCTTTCCTTTACTGAGTCATATTTTTTTTTTCTTAAATGAGTTTCCCGTTTTCTAAACAAAAATGCAAGACAAGACAACTCAGTAGAGGCAGCATGGCCAAGTATCCCCCAAGTGTCTCACTGAGTATGCCTGGTCAGCTGTTGCTTATATGGGGTGTGTTTGGACCAATCACAGCCTTGCTTCTCAACACCGAGCACAGTCATTAAGGTGTTGGGCTAATCACCACCTTGCTTTTCAGCACTGTTCCTCCCACCAAGAGAAGTGTTCCCCTTCTGGCCAAGGTAGAAATGGTTCCTCGAGTGCTTGTGATCACAAAGAGCTTGGCACAAAACATTTCAAACAGCCTGAGCCTGTTCTGTGCCTCAAGGGCAAGGGCAATGAGCTGACGTCTTCACATAGCCGTTTCTAGGCATCTGTGGCATGTTAATGATGGCAGTGCTGGCACAGGGTGGCCTATAGTCTTTTGTTCAAGGCAGCTTGTGTAGCAAGAGAATCAAACTGCCACTAATTAGGTAGTCAAATTGCCCCATTCTCAGCGTTTTTGCTTTTTTACAGGAAAATGAATATCAAAGGAAGGCTTACAATTTAAACTGGAAGAATTTATCATGAAGGTCAGTAGTACTTTTAACAATGCAGGAACAGCACTTAACTAATATTGTGTTGGTGCCTAATTGGTAGGTGAGCCTTTCTCATCTGCCTCATACCAAACTACCTACCTATTATTTGTCACATTTCTATTATCTACTCATTTGGCAATCATCTATCTATCATCATTCTATTTAACATCCATTTACATCTCTTTCTTCTTTATGTCATCTATCTTCTATTTGTTTTCTAGTTATCATTTATCTGTTTTCTATTATCTATCAATATTTAGCTATCACCTATCAATTACCTGTCAACTGTCATTTTTTCTTGTCATTTGTCTATTTATCATCTATTAATTATTCATTATCTATTAGCTCGCTATCACCATCTACCACTTTTCTATATTTCATATATCTGCATCTATCTATCTATCTATCTATCTATCTATCTATCTATCTATCATCTATCTAGTTATCTATCTTTATTTAAGATCTTTAAAAGTAATATTTATTGATTCTCTCAATTTCTTCACTTGGGTGTGGCTTTATATTGACACAGAAATGGATGCAAAAAACAATTCAGGAAAGAAGCTGTTGCTATGGCACTCTGACTGTGGGTTGCTCAGGCACTAGAAGATTCTACAGGTGGCTTTGCCAGGAGGAGATGAGTCTTTCTGAGGCACTGCATTGTGATATGAGCCACCACTGGAGAGAGAAGATGAGGGATATGGTCAAAGGACCTCTTTGAAAAGTGCGTAAGGTTTTAAGGGCCATAATCTTATAACCCTGGTCAGTTGGCTGTCTCTGCTCCACTAGACAACACACATGCAGGAAAGGAGAAGCTGCAAGTTGGAATATGTACTCAAACATGAAGAGAGAAAGCAGGAACTCCAGAAGAGACATTTTTGCCCCGAAGTTGTTGCATTTTAGATATGGCTGTGGCACAGGCACAGGGTTACCTTATGGATGGTAGAGTCCTAGCCTCTATAAAAACACAACTTTGCCTTGAGGTAAAGAACAGACTGCTGAAGATTGCAATACAGAGCGAGGTTACTTGGGGAGACATGAAAGAAGCTGAGGTGCTCAGGCCTCTGGATATCCTGGAATTCTTGCTCCCAGGTAACTTTTCCCTCAACCAGTGTAAATGCTCTCTGAGGAATATACCCAATGATCCCTTCCCCCATCTCACATGCAAAAGCTCTTTCTTCAGTGCATACCCAGAAAATTTGCCCAGAGAAGGGTACTGACTCCCCTCAACCATAATCCCTAGTGAACTCTAATTACTTCCAGGCTCATAATGAGAAACATAGCAGAGCCCAGATGGAAGAATACAAGGTTCATTTTAAAGGAGCTAACCTTTCTGCAAGGTTGGTAGAGTCTCACCAATTTGATCTGTCGGAGGTTGGAGGTGCTGGCTAGTCTTACGTCAGTTAGACACAGTGCTAGAGTTATCTTAACAGAGGAATCCTCAGCTGAGAAAATGCCCTCATAGGATGTCTCTAAAACATATTTTCTTAATTAGTGATTGGTGGGGAAGGGTCCATCCCATTGTGGGTGGTGCCATCCCTGGACTTTCTATAAGAAAGCAGGCTGAGCAATCCATAGGAAGCAAGCTGATAAGCATTGCCCCTTAAGTAGCTTCCCTTTCCTCTCTCTTCTCACGAGAGTTGGGCATATCCTATTCTGTCAAATCTTTTTCTGAGTTGTCACTTTCTTTTTCTGCAACTCATCTAGAAATTACTTTCAAACATGGGTGCTTCCTTCTACAAACTAACTTCACCTTCGTTGTTTGGGATTAAAGGCATGTCTCACCAACCCTGGATCTGAGCGTTTCTTTATCTGAAACTTACTCTATACCAGGCCGGCCTTGAATTCAGATCTGCTTGCCTATGCCCCCTGGATGAAAGGCATGTTTGTATTCCAGCAAGATCACACAGACCTAGAAGGTCTTTGGATGTGACTTTGTGCCAGAACAACCATGTTCTGAATTAACATTCCTCTGCACCTTATCTTGAGCCTACAACCCCTAACATGAAGAGAAAGAACTTAAGTTCAAAAAAATCCCCATGATTCTCAAAACAAACAAACACACAAACAAAGAAAAAAAAACAAACAAACCATACTCCTCATTGATGTTGACTGGTGTATCATTTCCTTCCTCCCTACAGCTCTTCTGCCCTAGCCCAGGCCATCTCCACATTGGTTTTTTTCCCATGATCCTTTACAACCACTCCCTTTATCTTTCCTGTATCTATTTTTGGCTCCACCTAGCCCCTTAATTCTCTTCCCCTATCAAAAGCTTCCAGGAATAGTCAGATACTCCCCCTCCTCTCCTTCTGCCTCCAACAGTCCTCTTCACCACCTCTGCTTGCCTCCGTGTTCTCCTCGCTTGCTACTTGGTCTCTTGCGCGGCTTTCTTGGGTTTCCATGGACTCCCTGTCTCCTAGCTTCCCATGCCTTGTATCAGAAAAGCTGAGGGTCTTCTTCACATACACATTCTTTTCTCCTTCTATGACCCTTTAAAGCTTGAGAAGAGTTTGGGCCCTTTTTTTCAGATCCTACTCAATACCTTAAAGAATTCCTACACATCTTGCACTCTGACAATTCAGCTTTCTAGGACAACTATGTCCTGATCTCCTGTTCCACCCTGATGGGGATTTGGTGGGGGGACTTTTTCTTTAAAGAATTTTTTCACACCAAGTATCCTTACTGCCACACAGACAGATATATCCAAAATTTCAACCATACATGGAATTATCAGCCTGATTCCTCTTTCAATCTGGCATATATAAATCCTAACTTTGCCTAACTTGCCTCATGAAATGAATAAAAATAGCCTCCCTCAAGGTATCTGAGTATGCTGAGATCTAAGAAATCACCCATTGGGCTGATAAAACCTGGCAGCCTTTATGGAACACTTCGCAGAGGCCTTCCTTAAGCATGCCAACCTAATTCCTATCTCTGCAGTGAAGACATTGTTCTTACATGCTCGGCTCATGCCCCATTCTCCTCAGACTTTAAGAAAATAAAAAACTCCACAAACTGGAGGACAGTTCTCAAATTCTTAAAAAGAGACAACATTCAACTATCATTCAGGGTCTTTAATACTAGAGAGAAAGAATCTAAACAAGAAAATGGAAAAGAGTAGAGTGTAAATTCCCTTTCCTGAGACAGAGCAAGGTGTTGTCTTTATTAACGTTCCTTAGAAGGAGACAGGAAGAACCTGGTTTGTATGTATCGTGTGCTACATGTTAGGGGAAGAGGAGTGAGACATGACTTGTGATGACAAGGGTTATTGTTTGGGTAGAGAAGTTGACCTTGGTTACTGTGTAACTAATGTTATGTTACAGGTGTAACTTGTCCAGCCTGTAGTCAGTTGACTACTTAGATTTACTTACATGAAAAGCCAATTTCTAGAAGGGCCAACCTTCCCAGTGGCACAATGTTTACATTTCTAGCCTTCCTGTACATATTAAAGAAGGAGAAGGAAAAGAAGTAGGGAACCTATGGGTTAGGGACATTGAAAATTCTCTGGCTGTTTCCTGTTAAATTGGAACATTTGATTAGGATCCCCTCCTAGTTGGGTAGTGAGTAGTCAGGTGTTGGTTTCCTGATCAGATGCTAGCATATGATATGTTAGAGAGATACTGCACACATGATTCTATGTACCCTGTTAGATGGAGGTTTGGAGGCTTGCTTAGAAGACAGACTAGACTGGGGCCTGTGGATATAAAAATAAAAACAGTTATTAAGGGTGTGATGGCAGGTATGGACCAGGAGTTCTGAAACCATTTGCCCCATGATTCTCTTGCCTGAAGGACAATTTGCTCCGTTTCTCTCAGACCTCCTCTCCTTCCATTGGATCCAATACATATTACTACCAGGGGAGAATCTTCAGCAATTTTAGGTTGAGCTGAATGGGAGACCAGCTCCAGATACCACAAAGTGGAATGCCCTAGTAGCTCCAATCTGTCACTGATGGCCTGGAAGTTTCTTTGAGAATCATTAATTATCAGTTCACATGGGAACGCAAGGAATTTAGTTTGATGTTGGTGAAGGGTGGTGGTGGTAGCAGCAGCAGAAGTGGCAGAGGGACTCACCAGCAAGAAGTAAGGACAGGAGAGTAAGCAACACTGATTTTTATTGGGAATCTTGAGATTTGGTTTGCCATAGGCAGTGCTGCATGCTTTTGGTAATGCCCTCACAGCCATGCCTAGGAGCATGTATATTAGTTGACAAGATTAACCATCACACTGCCTGTTGCCTTCAGATGGAAGGGTAGTAAGAAGCCCTTGCTATGATTAGCCTCAAGATCATGAAATAGCACCCTACATCTTGTTGCTACCTCTCAAATGATCCCCACACATTTGTAGTTGGTCTCTTTAACAACCTTTCCTTCTCCATTGAGTATCTTAGTACATAGATACTTCCTTCCTTCCTCCCTCCCTCCCTTTCTCCCTCCCCCTCCTTTCTTCCTCCCTTTCTTTTCTCTTTCTCAGCCCATTTCTTCTTTCTTTCTTTCTTTCTTTCTTTCTTTCTTTCTTTCTTTCTTTCTTTTTTTCTTTCTTTCTTTCTTTCCTTATTCCAAGATGAGGGTTTGAATGTTTTTCGGGCTTATGATAAGTTGTGGGCTCAGTGATTGTCTTGCTTCTTGAGACTGTAGGATTGCAGGTTTGTGTCACTGTATCTGGCTTATTTCTAGATTTTTGTCACATACTTATAATTTTCTTTCCTTTGAGATCTTGAGAATTGAACACATGACCTATCTGCTGTTGTTATAAACAAAATTAAAATCTACCTGTTATATTTTACCAATAAAGACTCAGAAGCCAGATGCTGGGGTGAAAACTTGCTAGCTCAGAGAGGCAGAGAAAGCACCCAGCCGAATTTCCTTCTCAGCTCAGCTCTGGATAGAAAAAAACCCAAAAGTCTCATTAGCTCAACAGATAGCCCAGGAGCAAAAGGTCAAAAAACCCAAGGCCAAAGGCTTGCTAGCTCAAAGCCCAAAAAGTCAGAGAGCTGAGGAGCTGAAGCCTAAGCTAAAGCCTGAGCTCAAATTAAAAGCTCTTTCTACTTCTACATGGTCTTAAATACCCCTCAACTCAAAGTCCCTCCTTCCCTTTAATCCCTGTCAGCTGGTTTCTTGCTCTGCCTCTTGACTTAGGGTTAACTTTATTAAATTCTGTGTACAGAAATCTCTTGGATTAAAGGTGTGTGCTAGGGCTGGGTGAACCACACCATAATCACTTGTTTGCAATAAAAAGTTCTTGGATTAAAGGTGTGTGCTAGGGCTCAACAACACCAAATAAGAAACAGGGTTTTACAGTTCACAGCTTTGGGGTTCACAATGGGCTCAAATATCCTGCAAAAATCTGCTAAGCATGTACTGTACTATTGGCTAACAACTCAGTCCTTAAAACTATAAATTTTAAAAAGACCTATAGGAAAAGCATAACAATATTCCACTGTGGTTAATATGAAGAGTATCATGAGTTACTTTGATGGGCCCAAGTAATTACAGTGTCCATGAAATAGAAGAGAAACAAATTTAAAAAGAGTCAGAAGGAAGGGTGCTTTCAGAGGATTCATCAAGAATTACAACAGTTCCGGCTTGGAGAGTGAGGAAGGGACCATGAATCAAAGGAGTCAATGGCTCCTAAAAGCTGGAAAATCTGATAAAATGGATTCTTTACCAGAATTTCTAGAAAGAAAAGCAACTGTGTCAACACCTTGACTTTAACTGATGAGCCCTTGGTTAGATTTCTTTCTCTATGAACTATAAAAAAATCTATGTATTTAAAAATTGTTCTGCCTGAGATGATCTGTTGTGTAATAATAGGGAACCATTATGTGTTATTCAAGAAGGAGAGAGAAAGGCATTGTGGGTGGTGAACAGCAAAGGAGAAAGGCTCTGGATAGTAGAGCCACTGTGCTGAGATGCAGCTTTGGGGTCAGCCTTGAAACAGTTTTAGTCCCATGCTAAGCTTGCTTTGAACTCAAGATCCCTTGTTCTTTCGAACAGAGTCAATGATATTTTTTGAGCATGGTAGGAATGTTCTTGGTTCTCTCTTAAAAGGAACAAGGTTTAGTCCTTTTAAAAGCTCAGTGAGAGAGTGCTTTAAGTTCCATCCCTAATAGGAAAAACAAAATTAAAAGAATGTTTTACTAAATCTAGAGTAAAGTTTAATGTGTATCTGGGGAATGAAGGAATACTTTTCTGTTAGGTCTGAATGATACCTTCATAACAAACTTTTCTTATTTAGCTTGAATTCCCAGAATAAAGGGTCCTGGCAGACTTTTGTCTGAAGCCACAAAGTGACAAGACATCTTTCATCTCTCATGCTCACTCACAGTCCTTTAGGTTGCGTGAATGTATGTATGTTATTTTGCACTCTGTTCTGACACACTTATATTGTAGGATAATGTGAGTTAAGTTGCCTCCAAAGCCTGTTAGTGGCTCACAGTCTGCTGTTTTGGATTTCCTCTGTCTCTAGTTTCTGTCATTAATGTAAGTCAGTACAAGCTGTATGACTAACCAAGTTAGTTGTAATGAATTGGCCATTAAAATAGTGAAATATTAAAAAAAAAAGGGTTAAACTAAATCTCTGCCCTGCCCTTCTCAAACCCAATCCAGCTCTCTACCCTAAATGTTCAAGCTGTAAGGCTGTTGGTTCTAGAATTGCACATGTTTGGAAAATGCTGGCCAAGTCAGGTCATTTAACTGGGGATCTCTCTGAGGCAATATGTAAGCAGTTCAGTAACTCAGTTGACCTTATTTAGGATGGAACCCTATACATAGAACTTAATGTTCCTCCTAATGTATTCCAGGGAAGGAAGGGAGAAAAAGAATATTCTTGAAATTGGGCTGTGGCTCAGTGGTAGAATACCAGCCTAGCATGACTGAGCCCAGGGCTCCATTCTGAGCATAGCAAGAATGGAAGGAACTAGCATTGAATGAGTTGGAAAATTCTTGCCTTGTTTATTTTGCCAAAGATGCCCACAGATGCTCTGCAAAAAGGGCTGAGGTTGAAGCTGAGCTTTTATCCTGAGAGGATGAGACATGTAACTAACTCATAAAGCTACACAGCCCTTTAGGCAAAGGGAGGAATACAGTAGAGGTTTTGTTTTTGTTTTTGTTTTGTAGCTACCTTTTATATCTACTGTTCTGGGTCATCCAATGGTCAATAAAGTTTTCAAAAAATATTGTGTCGGCTTAAACATTGCCAGTTCAACTGGGAGGGGATGAGGGCAGGGAGATAAAGAAGAGCTGCCAGACTTCTGGAATCCTACAAGAAGGAAACAGGCATCCGGACAAGTAACGCTGACAAGACTTCCGTTAAAACACACACAGCCTAAAGTTAGTCACAACAGATTCATACGGTTCTGATCTCAGGCTGTGAAACCTAGTCAAAACTGCCCAGCTGAGTTTGAGCTTCCTTGGTATGGTGGGGGATTGGTAGGCAGTGAAAGAATTTACTCATCAGACCAAAGGAGGAAAACACGTTTATTAAGTACACTGCAAGAACACAATGACGGGGCAATGACAAGGCTGCCTGTCATGGGTGGTGGACTGTGATGGCATTTCCTTAGGATCTGTTATTTTCTTTTAGGCCAGCATGCAGTTCCAGAAATACAAATGAAGGTTGTCCTCATGAGTCAGGATTTGATTCTACATGGCGGCCAGGTTGACAGAGATATAGCCCTGTGCTACCCAGTTGCAGTTAAATTTGATTGGCAACACCCATGCCCTGTCATTCTGCCGTTCCAGTTTGGCTGGTTTGGGTTTTCTAGAAGGCTGTATGGGACAGGAGAGAACCAAGGTAGGAGACCGATTCAGATGTGGCTAATTAGTGTGTACCAGTTTATCTGGTGAAGACCTGAAGGTCCACCACAGTCAGAAAGCGTATGAAGTTAAGGACACATTCTAAAGTACAGAAAGTACCTGCCCGGTACATGCGTGCAAAAGACCCAGCTCAGATGAAGATCTCCCCCAGTAATGACAAAGGATGTAGCAAAGAGTTGAACTTGTATTTATTTAGAGCTAGACAAAGAATAAAACAGCCTAAAAGGATTTTAATGGTAGTCAGGAAAGAAATTGTCTGGTGGAGCATGGGGAAGGAAAGATGTCACAC
Source organism: Psammomys obesus (assembly GCF_907164565.1). Lineage (NCBI taxonomy): Eukaryota > Metazoa > Chordata > Mammalia > Rodentia > Muridae > Psammomys > Psammomys obesus. Next base: position 3,824,644 of record NW_026594462.1, read on the forward strand.
ATAAATGTCATCAGATTATTTCCCATGAGGAAAATTCCAAAAGGAGAAGTAGGGGCTGTGAGTCCTGGTTTCCAGATGCACTGATCTGAGCCTGACCTTTGAGGGCCCCTTTCAAGAGAAAGGATGAGTCTAGTTGGGTCTCTTGTATTTTTATCTTGAAACCTTTTTTTTTTTTTAATCAGGGGAGGTGAACCCCATTAGTGACTCCCTGGGGTTTGATAGATACTGAAATATTCCGTAAGGCCTGGTAGAGTCCTTTTGAAATTGGTTAAAGCTGGTTATCTTTGTATGTCCATAGAGTATCAGGTCTCTTAGCTGAACTCAGCGTGGATGACAGTCCTGCCTGGGGCTGGCAGAAACTCATTTTATAATATTACTAATTATTTTGCTTTTAAATTATCCTTTCCCACTGGGCTTTTTAGATCATGCAGGTGGTCAGCTTGGGGACTTTAGGGATTACTTTCAGGGACTTAAGAGGACCCGTTGGCTCCTTTCATTTTCATTTTCCACTTACTTATGTCATCTCTTGGATGGTTTTGCTGACTATGTCTTTCCTCTGTGCAAACACTGAGGACACTTTCCTGTGTAAAAGGACCCTCCTGTTTTCAAAAAGAATGTTGGGTAGGTTCCAACCTCTGGGGTTTCTATCAAGTTTTTGATCAAGAGCTTTAGGTGATTAACTTGAGTTATAGAACCCTGTTTGAGGTATCCTTGTCTCCTAGTACCTGGCCAGCCTGGGGAAGGGCCCAAAATACTGGTTGTCCTCTTAACTCCTCTGGCTTCCTTGGCTTTGGCCTCCAAGCAAGGCTGCTAAGCACTCAGGGGCCAGTTACCCCAGTCTGGAAGAATGGGTAATGGTTTGACAGTTATCTCTTATAAAACACTTAGATAAAGCTTAACAAAACACCTTTAAATAAATTTTGATTCTCTTCTGACTCGGTTTTTCGAGTTAAAAGCCAAACAACAGAAAACAAGAAATAATCTTGATAAAACACAAAAATCTTTTTTAAGGCAATTTTTATAACTATCACCATAAATAAATCAATACCTCAGCATTTTAATGAAAACCCAAGAAGCTGTATTTTTAACACAGAAAACATGGACATTATCTTAAATATCTAACAATAATAACAGAGAAATTATGTTAAGTCTTGGGGATGCTTTAATTATTTATTTTCTACTAATAAACTTTAAATGATTAATTTATTAGCTTTGTTTAAGTCTTGTAAATTAAAGTGTTTTTGAACTAAGCTAAGTTCACAAGCACACTTAGAAGCCAATTTGAATCCTTTTGGGGGGGTAATTTTATCATAAAAACATACAATTTTACACATATCTAAAGGTGACATACAGATACATATGTACTACTAAACAAAGATGATACAAGCTTTATGTTAAAACTCAGTCATAAAGCAAATTAAAATACACTGACCATTTAAAAAGGAGTGTTAATCTAAATTTGTAACAAAATTATTTAAACTAAGATCACCTGTTTATTTGGTCAAACTCTGAACCCTTCCATTGTTGTGGTTTTTATAAGTAGACAGCATCACTGTTTAAATTTTAAATTAGTTCTCTTCTGCATTTTCTTTCAGTCCCAAGCCAGTTGGAGAATTAACTCTTATTGTTTGTATGTTAGGGACCCAAGAAACTGATTTCTTAGAAGCAGCAAAAATAGCCAAATAGTTAGTTTGAGAAGTAAAAATATCTATAGTAACCCCACACATAAAAAATATACAGAAGAGATACATCAGCTTGTAGACATAGGCTAACAGCAGGACCTGCAGACAAAATGACACATTATATGCAGACACTTGTGAATAGTCTAATGAAACTCAAAGAACACAAGGATATTTACATGAAGAAGAGTATACTTCTTGCATTCTTGGTAGAAATTTACATCTCATATTATTTTTTTAACATTTATTTATATATTTATTTGTTTGTTTATTTATAGAACGAGTCTCATGAGCTCAAGCTGGCCTTCAACTCATATGCGTCTGAAGTTGACTGTGTGTGTTTTGGATCTTCTTTCGTCTACCCTCTAAGTGCAGGGATTGCTAGCATATGCCGGAAGGCTTGAAAATACACATTTTACATACAATATAAGATAAACATACTAAAATCTGTACACCTAAAGAAGCTAAGCAAGAAGGAGGACCCTGGGTAAGATGATCAATCCTCCTTCAGAAAGGCAAATGGGATGGACAACGGAAGAGGGAGAAAACAGGGAAAATGACAGGAGCCACCAAAGAGGGCCTCTGAAAGACTACCCAGCAGTGTATCAAAACAGATGCTGAGCCTCCTAGCCAAAACTTTGGACAGAGTGCAGGGAATCCTATGAAATAAGGGGAGATAGACAGACCTGGAGAGGACAGGAGCTCCACAAGGAGAGCAACAGAACCAAAACCAAAACCAAAACCAAAACAAACCAAAACCAAAACCAAAACCAAACCAAAACAAACCCAAAAAACAAAAAAAACAAAAAATCTGGGCACAGGGTGTTTAGTGAGACTGATATTCCAACCAAGGACCATGCATGATAACCTAGGAGCCCTGCACATAGGTAGCCCATGGCACCTCAATCTCCAATGAGTGCCCTAGTAAGAGGAACATGGACTGTTTCTGACATGAACTCAGTGGCTGGCTCTTTGATCACCTTCCCCTGAAGTGGGAGACAGCCTTACCAGGCCACAGAGGAAGACAATGCAGACAGTCCTGATGAGACCTGATAGACTAGGGTCAGAGGGAAGGAGAGGAGGACCTCCCTTCTCAGTAGACTTGGGGAGAGGCATGGAAAGAGAAGAGGGAGGGAGGTTGTGATTGAGACAGGATGAGGGAGGGGGCTACAGCTGGGATACAAAGTGAATAAATTGTAATGAATAAATAAATAAATAAATAAATAAATAAATAAATAAATAAATAGAAGAAGAAAAAAAAAAGAAATTAAAAAGGAATAAAAAGAACCTAAATGTAGAGAAGGGTCATTGTAAGGCAAAGAAATCAAGGGCACCATTTGTCAGATAGATTTAGGAGAAGTGTATTAGTAGTGGGAAGCTGGGATAGATGAGTATATTTTGCACATGGGATGAAAGTGTGTAGTGGGAACAGCAGGATGGTTGTTTCGTAAAACCTCTCTATTTTGGTTGAACACTGAAGACTGTAGTCACCATATCTGATTTCCCTCAGCAACAGCTAAACATGGGCTCTAATAGAAAAGTTTTCAGTCTCCTCCTATATATATATTTTTCTATGATCATCCTTTCCTGTAAATAATAGCAAGCGCTCTGGTTTCCTGATCCAGATCTCTCTTACACAGGCTGGTGTTCGAAAAGATTCCTCCCCAGATTCATGTCTGTTGGAATCTTGTGAGACAAGCTTCTTTGGAAATGAGGTATATGCTGTTGTGATTAGTATTGATGTCAGGTTAGAGCGGTCATGAAGCTTAACATGGCTGGTGCCCCCCATAAAAGGACGGAGTTGCAGGGAGAAGATACGCATGCACTGATCAAAGCAGAGTTGGAACTAACGAATTTGCTAGCCAGAAAACAAACACCGCTGGCAAACAGCATCGGGAAGACAATGCAGCAGTATTCTTCCAATGGGAAGCAGGACCCAACAGAAACCCTGATTTTGGATTTTTAGCTTCCAGAATGGAGGGTGGGTACGACATTCAATCCCATGTGTGTGAGATGTTTCACCTCTGCGTGTCAGTTAAACGCAGAGTGAGATTCCAAGGGTAAGAAAGTGAGATGTTAAAGTGATGGCTGTGTGTTATGTGACTTCCTAAACGCTTAAGCTTGGGCACACAGATAGCTGTGACAGCTGTTCTGAATATGGCTACACTTCGGATTTTGAGAACACATGTCCTCTCACCTGTAGTCTCAGATTCAGAAGAAACTTCAGCTCCTGGCTGGGCATTTAACCCTGTATTCTTAGACTTCCATTGTTTCACACAAAGCTTCCCCTAGTGAGGTCGCCACAGCGCCCTGGCTGTCCACAGAGCCTGTCTGACTTCTCAGCTCAGAGTGTGTTTACCCTTGGCAAAAGAAACTTCCTGTTTCAGAGGGAAAAAAAGATTTAAGAAGGATTGTAAATGGACTCCTGAGACTCCTTGAATGGCAAATAGCTTTTAAAAGACAACACTTTAATGGGCCATGAGTAACTGAGGCAAAAACAAAAGTATTGAATATCCTTTTAAAGGTATATGGGTTTAAAGAGCAAGAAGGGAATAGATTTGGCAAAGTTTCCCCTGGATTTTATAGAATTCAAGATGCTTGGAAATTTTCTACCTACACGCCCACACACAACTGCAAAATTTTATAAATTTTATAAATGACCTGAGGAGACAACAAAAATGATACAGTGCAAATCCAAACAGCATGCAGCTTCTACATCACTGCCCGATGGAAACATTTATCTCTTTTATAAGCTGCTCTCTCTGCATGGGGAACGCATAACCAAGGCAGACAGGCAAGGAGAAAAGGCAGGGGAATGAGAACCGAGTTCCAGGCTACCATGGCTGCTTTACCGCATGCTTGTATAGAGCTGAAACAGAGCCATGAATGGTATAGTGGAATCTGTTAAATGTTTGGGAGAACATGGAAAGAGGGATCTCCATGTTCCCTGTGAATTTTATGGCAGCAAATTAGCAAGTTCATTTAAGCAGAAAGGTAAACAACGCTTAGTACAAAATGGACTAAGTGTTTAATCCAACTCTTCTGCCACTTTATTGGCCTGACGATGATGAAACAAACAATAGTTCTGTGTGTGTCAGACAGAGAGACCTCTTCTGCACTTCATGACCACAGGTAGCCCTTGACAAAGCTGGTACCTGCCTGGACTGCACCTTACGAGGCTAGCAGTAATTTGAATGGGGAAATAAATTACTGCACTAGCTTTAGAATAGAAGGCAAAAGCCAGGCACAGTACTGACAGATCCCCAACCTTCATAGGTGCCTACTCTGTACCAGGTACTAGGGATATGCCTTGTGAGATGGAGGTATCCAAGTGGCTCAGACTCCCATGGCTGTCGGGAGGACAGACATTGATGTTTGAGTGTATTGACAGCTAGTTTCAGTGTCTGTTTCCCTAGACCATGGGGGCTCAACCATTTGGTCAAGTCTTCCACAGATATTCCTCTGAGGCTGTTTGCAGATGAGATTTAACATTTAGACTGGTAGAAGGGGTCCAGCAGATTTTCCTCCCCAAGGTGGATGGGCATTGCCAACTTCCCAGAGAGCCTGGGTAGGATAAAAAAACTAAAGAAAGAGGCTGTTTGCTCTCTGTGTAGTCACTGTTGAGCCCGCTACACCAGAACTCCCTCCTTCAGCTCTTCTGGTGTGTAAATCTTCTGACTCTGGCCAGAATGACACTTTGGCTCTCCTGGGCATCCAGCCTTCTGACAGCAGGGAGGCATTTGCCACTTCTGTGACAACAAGAGTCAGTTCCTTACAGTTAATCCTACCCCACTCCTTTCCTTTGTCTGATCTATTAGTTGTGCTTCTCTGCGGAACTCTGAGCTCAGTTTCCCTAAAAAGCAGACACCAAGTCTGCAAGTTCGAGGACAGCTTGTCCAACAGGCTGACTCTAGGCACCAAGTGGGAGAGTGAAAGAAGTGAGTCAGGAAAAGAAAAAGAGGTTGACTAACATTACCTTCCACTGTAGGCTCCGGAAGTGCTGGGGGTGGTACGGAACACAGATGGAGTGTCAGTTTGCCCGAGACTGAAGAACATGAGTGACATGGATGTTATAGTCCTGCTTGCATCATTTGGTATGGACTACTTCTGAGCATAGTAACTCTCTAGCCCTTTGGGTTTTTACAAGAGTGCTCTTCCTTCCTCCCTCCATCTAGAAGAATTTTAGACTAGATATGACCTTGAGTTAGTACAACCCAAGGTTTGTGTATTCATATTTGAATGATAGTTTTAATGCCTGGCTATGGAAAGATATATGATTTAGGGGAAAAAATTTGAAATGGAGTACTTTTGTAGGAGTACAGAAAAAATCATATTAAATTGAATAAGCTGATATTTGGCAATTCATAAATGGACATTGAGCCCATTTACAGTATATTAGGTAAAAAAGTCCCGATTTGAAATTAAACTCCAATATAAATTTAATCTGGGGAACATTGTGATGCCTACTGCTTAATTATGAGTTTACAGTTTAAGGGATGTAGGGAGCGGCTGTCCTGGGGGCTTGCTTCTTGGCTAGAGGCAACAAACAGTATCACCTGTCTGCCTTCTAAAAGTGTAAGGAAAGTCCCAGGTCAGCTGACAGCAGGAGCTGCCCATAGCTCTCTCAAAAGGGCTAGGGTCTGTGCTCTGCAGAGGAACCCACGTTCCCCTGGCCTGTGAGCATGTTTTTCTACAGTATTCAGCACAAGGCAGCGTGGTGTGTGTGTGTGTGTGTGTGTGTGTGTGTGTGTGTGTGTGTGTGAATGCAACAAGTTCAGCTCCAGTCCATCAAGGGCTAAGCCTCTCAGAAGCCTGTGCCTACCACAAACGGGCCTTCTCTAGGCTCGGAAAAACTGGCAAGGTGCCTGGTAGTAGTGTGAGTACTCAGAAGTAGGGCAGGTACCCAGCAGCAGCGTAGGTACTCGGCAGGGTAAGTACTTAGCATCAGAGCTGTTCCTGGGCAGGCCTCCGGCAGCAGGGTAAGCCCTCGGTGACAGGGCAATCAGGCTCTCATATGAAGGATAAGTACTCAGTGAGTGTGTGTAGAATAGAAGAACAAATAACTGGCTTGGATCCAGCCAAGAGTGTGTAAAGCAGACCAGTGTTGAACAGCCCCGGACTTCAGTACCTGTAAGCTTAAGGAAATGCGGCCTGCCTGTGCTTTTTGTTTAAGAATCGTTGTTTTTGTTGCTCATGTGAAGGCTCAGCAAGATTCTGTTCTTCATTCTTATCCACCTTTGCTGGGTCAAGGTGGGATCGTCATGTGTTCAGCTGCTATTGGGTGGTGATCTTACATCCATGTGCAATTCATTAGTATGTAAAGTGCTATCTGAGCCAAAATAATATACACACTGTCTGAAAAGTCTGGAAACAGTGGATAAACATATTTCAAATGGTTTATTAGTTAAATTTTCAAGTACTATACTTAATATGTTTTTCTTCAACTCACAGGCACGTTTTTAGGCAAAGTAAATTGAAAAGCAATAGACTCCATCTTTACTGAAAAATCCACGCTAAATATACGACTCCCTACATACCTAACATCTTTAGATGCTTTGTGGTACATTCATTGCAAATTTGATTCAGGTTAAAAATAGGACCTTTGCTTTAGATTCACATATACTTCATCTGAAAATCCCCTGAGTGATGAACAATACACTGAATGTTTCGTTTGGACATGTAAATAATCTGCAGCTTAACATGAGATTTCATTTGTCTGAAGTTTTTTGTTTTGTTTTGTTTTGTTTTTACACATCTTGAAATTGATAAGTGTCTTTAGCAAGTTTATTTCAAATTCTTTGTACGGATTAAAAGAGAACAAGTGCTTCGACATTTAGTTTCAAGTGTCTACTTATAATATGTTCTCAAGTAAAATCCATAAATATTGAGGTTTTGGCTGGATCTGCATTTACTTTCCGAAAAAAAAAGTTTTAAAAAGAGCAAATAATAAATATGAGGTAGGAAGTAGGGAAAAGTGCCTAGTATTCTCCATCAACAAGAAGTCTTTGCAATATCCCCAGAAGCCAGAAAACTCCATATGTTCCATAAACCCTCTTTACAGGGGGACTTAATGGGCTGGATTTGCAGCAAGTTAAATGAGATTTTTCTTTTTAAATGATGAAGTTTTCACAGGCTGATGCCCTTCATTGCTTCAACAAAACCACTTTCATTTCAAATATCTAAGAACATTTCCCGGTTAGCCTTGTGTCAAGTGACTCTGAATTTGAAAAAGAAGGTTCCCCTGGGAGCTTAGCTGTTAAAAGTAAACCCCAGTTTTGTTCTTATGGTCTCCTGGGAGCCCTTCTAACCTCTGATGTATTTGTGTCTAAGTTCAAGGATTACGTGAAAACTCTTCGACATTCACTTCATGGTCATGGCAGCCCATGAGAGGCTGAATCTCCAGCTGTCATGCTGGATACACGGCTGACCATGGACAGGGTTAGGGTTAGGGTTAGGGTTAGGGTTAGGGTTAGGGTTAGGGT
>NW_026594462.1:3832814-3843047 GCF_907164565.1 Psammomys obesus
GGGTTAGGGTTAGGGTTAGGGTTAGGGTTAGGGTTAGGGTTAGGGTTGCCTTATGGCAGGAGGTTATGGTTATAGTTATGATTAGGGCTGGGTTTGGGTTGGATTTGTGATGTGGGTTGGAGTTAGAGTGAGGAGTGGGATTGTGGTTATGGTTAGAGGTAGGGTTAGGATTAAGATTAGCATTAGGCTAAGGTTGGTTAGTCTTAGGTTTGTATTGGGCTTATGACTGGCATCTTTCTCTTGTAGTTCCTCAGAATCACCTTTCCTTGGGCTGTGACATCCTTCTGAGACCCAGACTTAATCTTTCCATCTTTTTAAACATAGACTTTTAATTTTTATTATTTATTTAATGTGTATGAGTGCTCTATTTGCTTGTACAGCTACATGCCAGAAGAGGGCATCAGATCACATTATAGATGGTTGTGAGCCACAATGTGATTTTAGGGAATTGAATTCAGGACCTCTGGAAGAGCAGACAGTGCCGTCTCTCTAGGTTTTAACATAATATTTTTATTGATTTTTTGGGGGGGAGGAATTTCACATCATGCACCCCAGCATACTCATTTCCCAGTTCTTCCATCTCTACTTTTCACCCTTGTGACCCCCCACAAAAACAAAAATAAAAATAAAAAATTTACAAAAAGTCTAATTTGTGTTATTTATATTCTCACTGGAGCATGGTCAAGCTCGCAGTGCCCTGCCTTTTAAATAGAACTGAGCCCTTCCCCTCCTGCACCTCCACCAGAGCCATCAGTTGTAGAGAGCTACACTTTAGCCTCCTTATCATACTTTTAGTTGCTCTTTTGGGTGGCTTCCTGTTTAGGTTGCTACTTTTCCGGGAGAGTGGGAGTCGAGGTTGTCTCGGAAGCCTTTCATGTCCTTCTTTCTTAACTATGTGTCTGCAATCATCAATATCAAGTCAAAAGTAGCTTCTTTGCTTTTTGCAGTCTTCCACATGGTTTCTGGTCATAGCACAGACCACGAACACAGTCCCCGACTACAGCAGGCCCACAGATCAACATGTCTTCAGGAGGGGCATCCACATGACCTTCAGTGGTAACATAGGCCACAGATATCAGCACAGACTCTGGCTGCAGTAGGACCTCGGCCTCAGACATGGTTCTCAGCAACAGCTCAGACCTGGACATCACCATGGCCTCAGTGCAGGCCATTCCTATCAGCCTGGTCCTCACTACTGTCACGTCTAGTTGGAATCTGAATACTTGTGCAATTATTACACTTTGCTTTCTCTGAAAACCTGTTCTCAGTAAACATCTGAGACATTAAAACAAACAAAGAAAAAAACAACAATATATCGACAAGATCACCAAACTCCTTTGTGATTGTGTCTCTCAGCTTAGACACTTCACAATCCGTAGTGGTGTCCGGCTGAGAGAGCTGGATACAGCTGATGTTCCTGGACAGTACCAAGGCTGGAAGGATTAGGTCTGATGAGAATGATAGAAAATCAGTCAAAATTGTAGTGGACCTAATTATAAAACAAAACATAACAAAATAAAACAACAACAAAAACAACCCACCTCCCTCTCTCCAGGTTTGGTGTCTGCCCTCATTTCTCTCTGCTCACTCTCCTACTTGTTCCCTCTCTTTAGCCACTTCTGCTGTCTATTCTATTTCCTATTCAGAGTGAGATTTAAGCATCCTCCCTTGAGTCCTTTCTGTTACTTACCTTCTTTGAGTCTGTGAATTGTAGTATGTCTCTCCTGTACTATAGGGCTAATATCTGCTTATGAGTGAATACATACCATGTGTGTCTTCCTGGGTCTGGGTTACCTCACTCAGGATGAACTAGAACTAGAACTTTCCTAGTTCCATCTATTTCCCTGAATTTTTCATAACTTCTTTGTTTTTAATAGCCAAGTAGTATTTCATGGAGGACAGAGGACCCACAGAGAGAGGAGAAACCATGGGTGGGGGCATCTCTATGACAAGCTGGAGACCTAAGACAGGGTAAGCTTCTGGGAGGATATGGAGATGACTCTAGCTGATACTCCTAGTAGCAGGGTTCATTCCTCACTAAAGAGGAAACACTCTAACTAGACAGGACTCCTAGTGGAGCAAGGAGATCACCAACCCACCCACAAAAACTTTAACCAAATACTTACCCTGCCTACAAGATGTTCAGTGATAAAGATTGAGGGAATGTCCAATCAATGTCTGGCCCAACCTGAGACCCACCCCACCAGAGAAAGCCAACCTCTGACACTATTTATGATATTCTGCTATGCTCAAAGACAGGAGTCTAGCATAGCTGTCTTCTGAGAGGCTCCACTCAGCAGTGGATCAAAACAGATGCTGAGACTCATAGCCAGACAGTGGGTAAAGCGTAGAGTCTCATGGAAAAGCGGGAGGTGTCCGGAGCTCTACAAGAAGACCCAACTAATCAAGAGCCAACTAATCAAGGTCCAGAGGGCCTTGCAGAGACTGAAGCACCAACCAAGGACCATGCACAGACTGAATCCAGGCCCCCTACATAGACATAGCAGATAAGCATCTTAGGCTTCATGTGGATACCCTAGTAAGGGGATCAGGGGCTGTCTCTGACAAGGACCCTGTTGCCTGCTTTCTGATCACTCTCCCCTGGTGGGGCTGCCTTGCCAGGCCACAGGAGAAGAGAACAGCTCTCAGTTCTGATGCACCTTAATAAGCTGGGATGGGCAAGTAGGGGTCTTCCTTTATCTGAGGAATAGGGGAGAAGGGATGGGGAAGATAAAAGGAGAGTGGAACCAGGAAGAGAGGAGGGAGGGGGCTACAGCCAGGATGGAAAGTGAATAAATAAATTAATTAACTAAAATAAACCAAACCAACTAACCAACCAAACAAAAAACCCCGACTGGGCTAGCTGGGCAGCGTTATAAAGACCTGGAGAGGACAGGAGCTCCACAAGGACCAAATATATCAGGGCACAGGGGTCTTTTCTGAGAGTCATACTCCAACCAAGGACCATGCATGGATATAACCTAGAGCCCCTGCTCAGACATAGCCCATGACAGTTCAGCATCCATGTGCATTTCCCTAGTAAGGGGAACAGGGACTGTCTCTGACATGAACTCACTGGATGGCTTTTTTACCCCCCAAGGAGGCAGCCTTGCTAGGCCACAGAGGAGGACATTGCAGCCAGTCCTGATGAGACCTGGTAAGCTAGGTCAGATGGAAGAGAAGGAGGACCTCCCCTATCAGTGGACTTAGAAAGGGGCAGGGAGGAGATGAGGGAGGGAGGGTAGGACTGGGAGGGGAATAAGAGAGGGGGCTACAGCTGGGGTACAAAATAAACTGTAATCAATATAAAAATTAAAAACCAAAGGGAAAAAAAAAAACAACAACAAACAACCCAATCAAAGAAACAGTTGGAAAAATTGGCTTCTAAAACAAGGTAAATTTGTTGAAGAAAACCTTCCTGATGCATTGTCTCTCTTTGTGTCACTTTTTCTCCACTTGGGGTGCATGGCAGGATGCTGTTTCCTCTAAGGCAGACTGCCTGTTAAGGTCGAGCTGTGGAGCCAGCACCTTCTAGTATAGGTACGAGCCCTAATTGGCTTGAAAGGTAATATATTTTGTACTTGCACTTTCCTCTAACTTTTGCCACAAAATCCACAGGAGAAACATGTTTATATATTCCTCCCCCCCCCACCTGTTAATCAGTTACCGCTGTGCTTAGAGACACATTTTTCTCTGTACCCAACACCCTGACACTATGTACTGAGATCACTATGTGGGTGCTGGAGTTGAACCCAGATCCTCTGAAAGTGAAGTCAATGCTCTTAACAGTCTGAACTCTCTCTCTAGCCCAAGATAAGCAATTTATGAAGGGAAAAGGCTGCCCTGGCTTGCATGATCTTCTGGGCCCATTGCTTCAGGCCTGTGCCAAAGAGACAGAAGCATGCGTTGAAAGTAGCAGTAGTCACTGGGAATAATGGATGAGAAGAGAAAGAGACTTTAGTGCTACAGTTCTCCTCAAGGACGTGTCTCCAGTTTCCGGAATCCTAGTACTAGTTCCCATGTCAATTTGTTTGTTTGTAGCTAGAATCACTATGTATCTCAGCTTAGCCTCGAACTTGTGATTCTCCTACCTCAGCCTCTGGAGTGGTGGGAGTCATGTGCCACCATACCTGGCTTAGATTCCACCTGACAAGCATTTTGGCACTTAGACTTCGTAGGACACTTTTGCCCAGTGGTTCTCAACCTTCCTAATGCCACAACCCTTTAATACAGCAGTTCCTCATGTTGTGGTGACCCCTAACCATAAAATTATTTTGTTGCTACTTAACTGTAATTTTGCTGCTGTTATGAATGGTAATAAAACTATCTGATAGTCAGGATATCTGATATGTGGTCCCCCAAATGGGTCACAACCCACAGATTGAGAACCACTGCTTTAGGTCAAAATTGTAGGAAACACCATGAATTGTGACAACTCATATAAAGACAGTGATGACAGAGTAGTTAAGGGACCAAAAAATCTGGTGCCTCAGCACATGGGAGAAGGCCAGATAATTTCTACCTCATTCCACCCTGGGTTGTTTTGGAATAGTTGTTGACAGAGTTTGCATTTGTGGATAGCTCTGCCTGAGGTGAAGGTAGGGGCAGCTTGAAGCCATGGGTCCATATGAAGAAGCCAGATCCGGGATGCTAAGTCCAAGGTGTCCTGTGGAATTAGGATACTCCTATGCAAATGCTTACTTAAGTCAATGAGTAGACAGGCCACAGCCTTGAGGATTTGACTTAGCATGGCAGAAAAGTGGTATGGGTTCAGCAGGAACAGGATATGGAATTTCGTATTTGGATAATTTCTCAGGCTAACAATATGGTTTTGCACTCTGGTTCTCGCTCATGATGATAAATAGGGCTCCTTGTTGACCCCTCACTCATAGGGAACACACCTCACCCTGCCTTACACGGCACTGGGCATCTGGGATGACTGGTAGGCCAGGATATTTTCAGTTACCATGGTTTTGTCAAGAGATGTGACCACATCCTATCAAGTTGCCTCTGTGGGTATATTAAAAATAACTTTACCTGGGGCTTGGAAGTGGCTCAGTGGTAGAAAAAAAAAATCACAGAGTAGTGTAAGGCCCTGGAATTAATCTGAGCACCGAAAAGAAACAATAGAAATAACTTTTCCTATGTGGTGAATGTGTTTCATGATTAATATCATTCCCAAGTTGTAGTTAAAATGTTGAGGGACTGTGGACCTTATAGACCTATGGACACGAGAAGTGCAAGGAATCTGTGTAAGCGTACTTCATGGCAACCCTGCTATGCACAAATGATGAGATCACCATTTCTGGTTTTATTTTCCCCTCCTCCAATTAAATGCCTCTCTCTTTGGCCAGGCTCCTCTGCACTCACTCGGAGTGGCTTTTCTTGGTGTGTGTCCTCTTTTTTGTTTAACCACCCAGAAATTGAATTGCTTCAGGCACTTCTCATTCTTGCAGAAATCCTTGGCTGCTTTTCTTTCCAATATTTGGAAAGTCAAAGTATCATGGGGGCTGCCAAGCGCACTGGGGTGAGACGTGGAAGACATCTTTGGCGTTGCATTTCCTCCCGTGTTTTTCCAGCTTGCTGTGAACACCTTGACAAAACCACTCAGGGCCCATAGCTCTCTGCTAATGTTATTCTTTGGGTCATCTCTCCCACAGATAGCTTAACTCCAAAATCATCCTCTAAAGTGGATTTAGATTATCAAGCAACTGTGTCTAGCCCCTGGCAGGGAAGCACACCATTTCCCAGGACATGGCATGGATGCAGAGAAACTTCTCCAGACCTTTGTCATACCCTGATTGGCTGTTAGGTGAAGGTTGAGACCTTCTTCCCCCTTTTGATTTAATGGGAACAGGTCAAAGGACTGCTGAAAAGTATACAACACTTCCAGTTTAAAATAGATCTTGGAAGCCATTGAAAGAAGAAGGAGGAATGTGAGAATGCGATGGATCAGGGTTCTTTGATCTTAAACCCAGTCAGAATTTTAATTAGCTGTACAAGGATGTCCAGAAGCAGGGATCTCTCATAGGATAGGCCTCTCCATGTGAGATAGAAGCTATGACAATCCATAGGCATAATTGTCCCATGTTTAAAGACTTTATCATGAAAACAAGATATTTATTGTTGAATCTTCTTTATTTTCATTATTTTGAACTTGTAAAATCACTGGCAGTTCAGGAAGTGTCTGTAATAGAAGGAAAAGATTAGTTTTTGGGTTCCTCATCATATACATCATGCATAGATCAAGATGGGAAAACTGGCACGCTTCCCTTCATTGCTCCCTTACAGGTTCTGGACAAAGTCACTGGTCAGAATTATGTAGTATCAGCAGACTCAAAGAATCCAGAATGCAGAGGCCGATCCAAGATAAAGAGCTAGTCAAGGAGACAAACACAGAAGCCACAGGAAGGGGACAGTGGAGGCCATGTGTGGCCTAATCCAAGCCATAGGAGTGTGTCCAAGGGAAATGGCATCAGAGCCATGGAGAAATTCAATGAGCTGAAGCCAGGGAGATCAGCACTGTATTTGAGCAGAGGGAGATTTCTGCTGAAGTTTACCAGAAGAATGTCTTTGACGTAGAAGAAAGTGCCGCTTGAGAGACCTTCCATGAAAAACTCAGTTGATCAAGAAACAGATGTATTTGTTGTCACAGCCACAAGAAACAGGAAGTGAAATCAGTGTGGCTGGCCTTTGAGAGCTGATTCCAGGCTACGGGACAGAGTCTCTGAGCACAATACCCACCGTGGGACCCAGACATCCCAGGTGGAAAATCTGAGATGTGGATGAGACTTTGGACAAGAAGATGCCTGCAGTGGAGTGAGAGCCTGTTCACTCATGAAACCAAGTGAGAGAAATGAAAGAAGGGACTCACCAAGACTTCCTTTCTTTCATCTCAGAAAAGCTCTTGGCTTGCCTGTTATTGACTACTCTAATAGACAACGGAATAAGAACATAATAGACCTTCTAAAACTTTCACTTCAGTTAATCTCTGTAAGCAAAGGTTATATATATATATATATATATATATATATATATATATATATATATATCCTGATGCAGATGAAGACACTAGATGATGACTGATGCTAAGGGAGGCCTGGAGTTATAGCTTCTGACATCAGCATACATTGGAATTGCTCAGTGCTAAACCCACCCTCCTGTAGATGAAACCGTTATGAGCTGAAGCTGAGACCCTGGCATCAAAGTGAATTTCCCAAGGAGAGTTCAGTATTCAGCCACATTTAGGGATTATGGCAACAGAGAGGATCTGCCCAAGTAGCTCTCTGAAGCACAGCAATGTGGGAGCTGTTGGAAAAAGAAAAAGTCTGGCCCCACTGTAGACCTTTGAAACAGGAACTCCGGGGACAGGTCTTGCATTTCTGTCAACAATTCCTCTAGCCACCTCTGGTGTGTAATACAATTTGTGAAGCACAGTTAGCAAAGGTAGGCGTGGTGGTGTCAAAAGGGGTGCCTGTTTCTAATACCTCTGCAGCCCAGTGCCGCAAAGAGCAGATAGCAGATTTGTTTCCAAGGCATGCATGGTCCAGGTTGCAGAATGGCATAGAAAGGGGTGCAGTGCTGTGGTGCTCTGGGCGCTCAAGTGGCATTGCACACTCTGCTGTTGTTGTTGCTGTTGTTTTTATTTTTAGTTTTGAGAAAGCATCTTTCCGCATAGGCCAGACTGACTTTCATAACAATCTTCTTGCCTCAGACCCCTGAATGTTCAATATATAGGGGAAAGCCTTTATGCCTCATTTCATTGTAGTTTTTAAACTTCAGTGGCAAGGTGACTTTTTTTTGTATCCATACATACACACGTATAAATATAGAAATTATATATGCATATATATTCAAATTTTCTTCCTTACAGAGCTTCATACACTTTATTCTGTAGTCCTCCATGCTGCTTCTTAGAAAAGTCCACACCTGACTTGTCAACTTTCCATTGCTCTAGCAAAATGGCCAAAGCTTGGTACAAGAAAAGATTTATTTAGCTCAGAGCGTGGGAGGCTGAAAGTCAAAGATCAAATAGGCTTGTTGCTTTCACATCTAGTGAAAGCTTCTTGATGAAATCATCATGGCAGAAGGGTATATGTTTATGTGTGTTGGGGTGGGTGTAGAGGATCACAGGAGGGTGGGCGTGTGTGTGTGTGTGTGTGTGTGTGTGTGTGTGTGTGTGTGTGGTTGATGGTTCCAGAAAGCTAGGAAGAGGAAAGGAGTTTGGATTTATTCTTTGTAACAGAAAGAATAAATTGGTTGGTTTATTTATTTATTGGTTGGTTCTCCCCAGAGAACCAACTCACTTGCCAAACTATCATTGGATTCTTCTGAAAGCAGTGTCCTCATGACTTGGTTAGTTTGTTTTAAGCTGCTTAAAGGCCCTGTGTCCCAGCACAGCCACTTTGAGGACCAAACGTCAAACAATACACTGTTGAGGGACTCATTTAAATGACATGCAATGCATCGAGGAACCTAAAAGGAATTTTCCCTTTTGAAGGTTTTCCTGTTTCTGCTGGGATATTGGAAGAAACTATTCATGATTCTTATAGCTTAATAAAAGACAAATAATCAAACTAGGGCATGTCTCTGTGATAAATTTCAGTTTCTTCCTGTAGGAAAGTATGCTGTTTCACATGCGGAATAAATACTTCAGCAATTTCAGAGGATTTTCTGTGCTGTGATACATCTCTGCCTCTTAAAAACGGAGCTCAATAATTGTCACGTGAGTTTACCCTAGCCTCTTAGAAGCTACGGAAGGTGTATAACACCGGTGTGACCAAAGCCTACAAGGCTTAAAGCATAGACAACTTAACCAAAAATAGATGATTTGGACTTCTTAAAATGTAAAGAGGACAGACTTTTCAGAGAATATTATCAAGAAAGTGAAAGCTGGCCATGGTGGTGCTGGTGCTGTCTATACTCCTAGCACTTGAGAGGCTGAAGGAGGGAGATCGTGAGTTCAAGACCAGCCTAGAAACATAATGAGATCCTGTTTGAAAACAAAAATGGCAAAAGTGAATGACAGTTTATAGTCTAGAATTCTTAAGGAACTCAAAGTCCAAGAAGGGAAAAAAAAAGACAAGGCAAGTTGGTAATGAGCCAAGGACTTGAATAGAAATGTTTCCCAAGAAGGTATAAAAGAAGCAACACATGTGTGTAATGGTGCCCAACATTATGATAAAATAGAAAACAAAGCCTGGAATCTAAGCTTTGGGAGGTTGAAACAGGAAGATTGCAAGTCTGATGCCAGCCTCAGCCACCTAGGTAGACTTTGTCTCAAAGTAAAATGAAAAGGGTTGGGACATAGCTCAGTGGTAGAACAATCACATGCGTACAGCCCTACACAAACTCGCCACAGAGCAAGTTCTAAGTCAAGCTGACTTACCTGGGAAAATATGCCCTCCCATTTTAAAAAGTAAACTCCACAATAAGATACTGTTTCACACCCACCAGGATGGCCATAATAAAAACTATGGCCACTATGATCACATTATTTTGCCTGAGAATTCCATACCTTTCCACAAAAAAAACCCAAAACATACATTTGTATATAAACACACACACACACACACACACACACACACACACACATTTGGCTCTAAAAAGAAATCAGAATTGCAAAACTTATAGGAAAATGGATGGACTTAGAATGTACAATATTAAGGGAGGTCACACAATCTCAGAAAGAGAAGAACCACGCATTCTCCTTCATATGTGGAATCCACCCAATAATAAACAGGTATGCGCAAACAAATGCGTATATGAGTGCAGCTTAATGTGTAGAAAAGAACAAGAAATGCTAAATATTAGGGAAAGAGGAGGGGCTGAACGCAGGGAATGGACATGAGTTATGAAGGAGGAAACAAAGGTAATCGTTTCTCTAGTTCTAACTCCATCATGTATTATGCTTTGTTTTGTTTTGGTGGTAGACGAATGTATAAAAATATATCCAACAGTGAAAAGATGAAATCCAATGTGAACATGGACAGCTTCCGTTCTGAATGGATGCTCTGAATGTTCATTGAGCTGTCTAGCCTTTGGGTCTAGTTAATTTTGGTATGTGATTTCTTTTTTCTTTGTAACATTCTTTCAATAATTTTTTTTTTTTTAAAAAAAAGCTATGGCAGAAATAAGGATGTGGAAAAGTGGAGAAGCTCAGGATTGAGGTCGGAATGTGAAATGACGAAGCAACGACACGTAAACACTGCCCAGTGGTTGTTTTTTTTTTTT
>NW_026594462.1:3843147-3846506 GCF_907164565.1 Psammomys obesus
ATATATATATATATATATATATATATATATATATATATATAAACTTGCAAATGAGCCTGCAAGTGGGTTCAGCAGATAAAGATGCCTTCTGTCTAGCCTACTGCCTGAGTTCAATCCTCAGGCCTTACATCCTAGAAAGAGAAATCCCACTCCAACCAAATATGTCCTGGTGCATTTATGCATGTGTGCTTGTATGCATGCATGTGCATGTCCATTCAATGCAGGGTATTTAAGTTCAAGCTCATATGTAAATATATGTGTAAGTGTATGTTTATAGAAGTGTAGATTTTATAAATGTAAATACATAAATATCTATTTAAGTTGTTTATAAACTGGTGGATTTTCATCAACTTTCTTCACATATCCCTAGTTTTCATTAACTCACCCTCTCTTCTCCCAGGTCCTCCTAGCTTCACTTAAGTGTTTAACCTGAATGTTCTCTCTCACCTCGTATTATGTCACTTGTGTTCTATTATCCACATGAGTTAGTTTTTTTTTTTCTTGGTTTAGAAGATCACTGGTTTTTATTTATCCTTTTTATTCACCTTTCACTTTTCTTTCTTTGAGACAGGGTTTCACTTTGATTGGCGTGAAACCCCATACAGAGACTAGGCTGAGATCAAACTCAAGAGTTCATCTTGCTTCTGCCTCCTGAGCGCTGGGATTAAATGTGCATGTCATCACCTGGCCTGATTTCATTCCTTCCTTTTCAGAATAATTTTACAACTTACTACTTTTTGTATTAGCTAACATTACTCACCCCTTACTGGGATATGAACTGTCATTTTGATTTATGTTGGATTCCCAGTGCCCAAGTGAGTGTTCCAAAATAAGTGCTCAAAAAAGAAATTTTGGATCAATGGATTGGTAACAGAGTTCTGCTAAAACCAAGAGACGGTAATCCAGAGCTTGGCTTTGCCAATGGCAGTGGTTCCTTGACTAGAACACAGAGGGCAAGTAAGCAGGGAAGAGTGATGTCTTCAGAGGCCACTGAAGCTGGCACAGGCAATTGGCAATGCTCTTTGGATGCCATTTATGCCACTGTGAGACTTTTTTTTTTAAATCTTCTTTATTTTCCTAGTTTACCATATTTCGCAGTGACGAGATGCATTATTCTCCTCCTAAAGAATCATAAAAGAAACCTACAGTGCCTCCAGCACCTGTTTATGTGTGAGATATTAACTATCAAAGTGTAAAGCAATACCCTGCCTTAAAGGCAGAAGGAAATTCACATCATCTGACTGTTGCTACTTGGAATAAACAATTCATCAAAATGGTTTTGAGAGATTTAATATGTTGAGGCTAAGAAACATGTATGAATAGTATAATGAAAAATTGCAGCCAGGAAAGTCAGGTAAATATTGGTAGAATAACCCAGGGCTGGGGGGACAGTTCAGTATAAGAATATGTGTCTAGCCTATAGCACTTGGGAGAGCAGGCCCTGCACCTTCCCTGGGCAACACAGTGGAGCCTGTCCTCAGGGCAAAGGCACAGGCGAGATAGCTCTGAAGGTGTGAGACTGTGAGATATGACTCTGCCTCCTGTCAATGGTGGCATTGGATGGCCTAGACAGAGCAGTGCTGAAGAGATCACCCTGGTTTTGAGGATAAGGGAGAGCGAGTGGGCTGGCTAGCTCAGCTACCACCCAGGCCCAGATCCTGGGCTCTGAGTTGTCCCACCTCCAAATCTATACCATCCGTGAATTGGGATGCTTGCAAGGGCCAGTCTTGTTGATGCGAAGTCGTAGGACCTCCCTGACACAGGGCAGCCACAGAATAACCTGGAGTAATCTCGGTGGGGATCCAGTGTTGATGGTGTCACAGAAGCCGGAGATCTTGAACCAGACCTGTGACTCATTGCGGTGAACATTTACCGTGACGATGTGTAAACAGAGGGATACTGGTGCTCAAACTAGCTTGGTAGGGCCACTGGAACCCAGGATCCGACTCTAGCAACTCTGATTACTGTTGATGATCTAGGGAAAGAGCCTCATTGTTGAGGATCGGCCCCATAGTTTCAACGAGGGCTCCACTAGCCTGCTTAAGCTATTTGAGCAAAGGATAGCTTCCTGACTTTCTCAGTGTGGCATCCCAAGAGTGAGGGGTGAATTGGCTAATGCACAAGGGGTGACGACAGTCCTGGCCCTCCACTACACCTCCACAGAAACTAAACTGGAAGAACAGCAGGAAATAGATCCCTACTTCTGGATGGGTTGAGAAGTCTATACCCCATACTTAGTGTCCAAACACAGTGTAGAGGAATACTGTGTTCCACATCGTAACGGTGACACACTATAGCTTCCATAATGAAATGTTTCTGATGCATTGTGAATTTTGTTTGTTTGTCTGTTTTTTTTTTAATCTTGGGGGATAGTTTGCAAGGGCAAAGAGCAAATAAGAGGAAGATGAGCGGGTCTGGGGTGCATGATGTGAAACTCACAAAGAATCAATAAAAAGTTTTAAAAAATTTGCCTAGCATGTTCTAGGCCTTGGGTCCAATCACTAATACCATCAAAAGGAAAGAATAAACACAGGCTGTGGAGAAAGGGGAATCCTCCTCCACTGCTGGTGGGAATGTAAACGTGTACAACCACTCTGGAAAGCAATCTGTCGCTTTCTCAGACAACTAGGAATAGCGCTTCCTCAAGATCCAGCCATACCACTCCTAGGCATATATCCAAAAGAGGCTCAAGTACACAATAAGGACACTTGTGCAACCATGTCTGTAGCAGCTTTATTTGTAATAGCCAGAAGCTGGAAACAGCCCAGATGCCCCTCAACTGAAGAATGGATGCAGAAATTGTGGTACATCTACACAATGGAATATTACTCAGCAATGAAAAATAAGGAAATCATGAAACTTGCAGGTAAATGGTGGGACCTGGAAAGGATCATCCTGAGTGAGCTGTCCCAGAAGCAGAAAGACACACACAGCATGTACTCACTCATATAGACATGTAATATAGAATAAACGTACTAAAATCTGTCCATCTAAAGAAACTGATCAAGAGAGAGGACCCTGACTAAAATGCTCAATCCCCATCCCAAAAGACAAAGAGGAAGGACATCAGAAGAAGAAAACAGGAAACAAGCTAGGAACCTGCTGCAGAAGGCCTCTGAAAGGCTCTGACCTGAAGACT
This sequence comes from Psammomys obesus, assembly GCF_907164565.1. Classification (NCBI taxonomy): domain Eukaryota; kingdom Metazoa; phylum Chordata; class Mammalia; order Rodentia; family Muridae; genus Psammomys; species Psammomys obesus. Next base: position 3,846,287 of record NW_026594462.1, read on the forward strand.
ATCAAAGCAGATGCTGAGACTTATGGCCAACTGTTGGGCAATGTGCATGGGATCTTATGTAAGAAGTGGGAAACAGTAAGATCTGGAGAGGTCAGGAACTCCACAAGGAGAGCAACAGAACCAGAAAATTTGAACACAGGGGTCTTCCCAGAGACTCATACTCCAACCAAGGACTATGCATGGAGATAACCTAGAACCCCTGCACAGATGTAGCCTATGG